>NW_016820406.1:42337-60962 GCF_001698545.2 Rhinopithecus bieti | reverse complement strand
GAGCAGAAGAAGGATATTTTTGTATCACAGATGAAGTTTTGGGAAGGATAAAGAAGAGACACAACCCAGTTCTCTGGTATTAGTGTGTAGTAACTTCACAGAATGACATTTCTTACATTGTCAGCTACTCCTATTGCAAACATCATTAGCCACTGCCATCCCAGTTTCTCTATAATTATATCAGAATTCAGCATTAACCAAAGAGATGTTTGCCACCAAGAAGGCGCAAAACCCCGTGGACCTATTGGATCAAATTTTCAATGAAGAAACATAGGTTTTATATCATCACCCACCAAAAGAATTCAATTACAGACACACTTTGTAATGAAATTTATTTTGGGAGAAGAAAAAAAGAAAAATGAGAGAAGCTGTTTTTCATATTCTAGCTGATGTCTCTGACTGGAAAAGACTCACATTAAATATAAAAACCTATATTTAAACAATATCAACGATGTCAAACTGCCAAATGTAAGACGTATATAGTTAAAATGAAAACTACAGACACTTTTTAAAATAAAATAAGCTGAAACATCTTCTTCTGATATAGTCTCATTAAGAGAACTCTGTATTTAAATCTCTCTCTCTCATTCTCTCTCTTCTCTCTCTTTAATAGGACCACTGACCTTCTCTCCTTGAATAATTATATATCACATTGTAAAGCAAAACTCTGGGAGCATACAGGTGAGAGACTGGATATTTCACACTCTCACTTTCCAAATTAAAAAATAAATACAAAAATCCTATCCCAGAGAGAACTGGGTCTCTCAATTTGGAAATTTTCACAGTGTGAAAAGAAATGAATAGCTACGTGTCTACTTTCAATTCATTCTAAACATAACCTTAGCAGTTCAAGTATCAGAAAATAAATAAATTAACAAGTGACATACTGATGAATTTCAAAGGAGGCAATCAGGAAGGTGACAAATGTAACTATGACAAGACACTAATGCCTGAGGCACAATATTAAAAAACAAGAAGAACCTCACAGAACCATACAATCTTGGTGAGCCATCCAGAGGTTGCCTGACAATTGGCTTCAGTTTAGGAACAAGGAAAGACAGCAAGATCAAGGTAGGAATATGAAAATAAAATAGCAACAGAGAGAATTTTTAAAGGCCCCAAATTAAACAGAAAGCCAGAAACAAATTATCCAGCAGTTTTCTGTGAGATTGGACCTTTGCGGATCAGCAGAATAACACAGGCAGCTGGATTATAGAGGTGCCAAACCTACCACTACTGCCTTGCACATCCCAGCCATAAACTAAAGCCTATCTGTGTGATGCTGGGCTGGAAAATCTCAGCATCTAAATAGCTTCTTTGGTATACTTCTTGCTGCAACAAAATTTGAAAGGAAAAGGATTGGTCTAGAATCATTAATCACTTAGTATGAAGAGTTTTATGGACATCTGTACTTTAGTATGTTTTATGACATTCACTGGTCAGTCAATAATCAATGCCCTGTATGAATAAAGTATAAAATAGGAATAAGTTTATACTATCTAAACCTAGATAATCATATCCAACTCCAAGTTTTAAAATAGAGTCTATACACCAGTGACCTTCCAAGTCTCCCTTTAACTCTGAAATCGCTCCCGAGCCCCAGACTTATATACACAATTATCTTTTCCTTATTTGACAACTCCAGTTGCATCTCAAATTTAATATCTCCACTATCTTCCCACTTATTCAGGCTAAATAATCCAGGAAATATTCTTGATTATTGTATTTCACTAATGTCTAAACTTTCTAGTCCATTATCAAACGCTGTTGGTTCTTCTAAAATATATCTCGAATCGATCTACCATTTGTACTCCCACTCTTACCAACCTCATCCAAGCCATGGTCACATTTTACCCATAGCACTGCAATAGTCTGCTAATGTATTCCCCTGGTCCCATTGGAAAATCTTCTACGTTTTCCACCCAATATCCGGAGTGATTTTTTAAAAGTAAAATAGTTCCTTTGCTCCTAGGCTGAGAAGCCTTTCAATGACTATTACAACATGGATAAATTCTGAACTGTAAATCATGCCTGGCAAAGCCTTTGTTTGATCTACCCATGCTTTTCTTTATTTCATTGAATATGTAAATCTCATTTCCAATTAAGGGCCTATGCACTTAGCCATCTCTCTGCCTGTAACATTTAGATATTTGCAAGGACAGCTTCTCGTCTGTAAGATCTCAGGTAACCAACCTCTAATTAGAGAGTCATTTCCTGGCCACCTAATTTAGATTGTCCCCAGTCACTTTTCATCCCATTCCCACTCTTTATAACATATATTACTGTCCTTTAAAAAATGCTTATTCCTTTATTTGTTTTAATGCGTGCCTCAAGATGAGAATGTAATCTCCACGAGAGCAAGGATGTTGTTTGCCAAATTCACTGCTGTATCTCCATAACTAGACCAGTACTTTGCACAATGTAAACATCCAATGATTGAATTAAATATAATAATGTATACGTTTACCATCTGACTTGATATTATGCCTACTCAGATCCATTCCCTATCCTGTTAACTTCTTTTTTTTTCTTCATAACACTTATCACTTTACAGCATTTATCATTGACCGTAATTATCACATTCACTTGTTGGTTTTCTTTTTTTTTTAATTTTGTAACTCCCTCAACTGAAATGTAAAACCCGTGAGAACAAGGGCCTTGTCTGTTTTGTTCACCATTAAATATTCAGTTCTTAAACCTAGATGAGTGCTTGGCACTCATCTAGTTAGAGTTCAATAGATATCTGGTGGTTACATGAATGCATTTTGACGAAAAACTTGCAGAAAGAAAAGATGAATATTCTGATTCAGTCTCTCAAATAGATGTGTCCCTGTAATTAAGGTTCTGGTAAGGGAGTAGGCATTTGGATATTGTAAAAAGAATATCAGTTCAAATTTATGGAGAACATAATTATAGCAGACACTGTTGTAAACGTTTAACATGTATTTACTTAATGGCACAATAACTCTATGAATGAGGTTTTGATATGGAAGGGAGGCAAGAAAGTGCTGGGAGGAGAACGATGGGTCCCTGGTGAGGGCTCCACCCCTGGGCCTGTGCCCACGGACCTAGGTGAGGACAAGTACTCCTGCCTTCACGCCCAAATGTTTTATTTCCCAAGACCACCCTGACCCACCATGTGCCATCTTGTGCTGGTAAAAACCATGAGACCCAGGCTNCGGGAGGCTAAGGCAAGAGAATGGTGTTAACCCGGGAGGCAGAGTTTGCAGTGAGCCAGGATCGTGCCACTGCACTCCAGCCTGGGTAACAAAGCGAGCGAGACTCTGTCAGAAAAGAAAAGAAAATAAAGGAAAGGAAAGGAAAGGAAAGGAAAGGAAAAGAAAAGAAAAGAAAAGAAAAGAAAAGAAAAGAAAAGAAAAGAAAAGAAAAGAAAAACAAAAGGAAAAGAAAGAAAGAAAAAAGAAAACCAAGACCCGAGGGGGAAGAGACACAAGCAGCTGGACGTCAAGAGGAACACGTCCGCGGAATAACACACAAGCAGCCAGATGTCCAGAGGCCGTCGAAGGGAGCATGCCCAGTAAGAGCATACCGATAGACGCCTGCTTGCCGGCACGTCATTGACTGGCGGAACAACGTGGAGTTCGGCCAGGACAGTTGCAGAAGAGCCTGGGGTGCCAAGCGACCTGACTCCAGGGTAAAACCATTTCCCTTCTGGGTCCCCCATCTGGTGAGAGCTACTTCCACTCAATAAAACCTTGCACTCATTCTCCAATCCCAGGTGCCATCCATTCTTCCAGTACACCAAGTCAAGAACCCCCAGGGTACAGAAAGCCCTCTATCCTTGCAATAAGGCAGAGTGTAATTGAGCTGACAAGGGTAACACAAGCCGCTTATGGACGGCTAAACTGAAAAAGCACCCTGTAACAGACGCCCACCGGGGCTTCAGCTGTAAACATTCACCCCTAGACACTGCTTGAGGGCCATACTACCCCTAGGGGTTTGAGCAGCGGGCACCGCCCTGTGAGGTTGATAAGGGAGTTTTCCCGTTTTGGTATTACTATAACTCGGTTTAAAGACTAGGAAGTAGAGGCAAAAGACATAGAATAACATGTTCAAAATTGATTTCCTATTATTATTTCTATTAAATTTTTTTCCCCAACTAGTAGAGGAGTATTCAAAGCTAGACTACCTATCTTGAAAGCTCACCCTCTCAATCAATACGCTAAAAGCTTTTAACATGAGATTTGGAATAAGTAAGTTTTTTAATAAAAAAAAATATGTTGATAAATGAGTGGTTTCCTGCTCATGGTTGTCTAGGTGTAGGTGTGGCTTACTCCAGACCCATGAAAGAGGGAGAAAGCTCATCTTCACCATCTCTAGGTCTCCTTGAGACCTAAGGGCTCCATGGAAAATGTTTTCTTAATCTCATTTGTTTCACTGTAGACCACAGTATGCACTTTATTCAGACCATCGGTGAAAAGCAGTTTGAGATACTATTAATGAAAATAATTTATAAAGTCATTGTATTCTCAGAATTGTCAATGTTTTCTATATCACTTATGTATGTGTGTGTATCTATATCGCTCACACAGAAGTGATATAGAAAGCATTTCCTATTCCTAAATGTGTGTATGTGTATATGTATGTATGTGTGTGTATATGTGTGTGTACATACATGTATGTATAAATATATACACACACATCCCTTTCTTCTAGCACCACCTACTTCAGCTTCTTTTCTGAATGATTTCAGAGGAATTCTTCCTTGAAGCAAGTAATCTCTGTATCATTAGCACAAAGTAATCCTTAGTATAATTGGCTTTAATTGCCTTTAATTATTTCATATCTAAATTAACATACACTGCAGGACATTTATAACCATAATAATGAAATATCTTATTATAGTGGTTTATTGAAGTACTATGCTCAGCTTTAACTTTTGGGAATCACTCTGAGGTCTAACAGTGCCCATAAATCATTCTAATGGCAGAGGTTGAAGGTGCAATGGGACCCTGAGCAGGAAATGAAATATATAAACTTTTAAATTAACTCCTAGTAAGGCCTAGGGCTTTATTGTTACTCTCATACTGCTAGAATTATGACAAAATTCAAATAGCCAATCCATTCACCAACCACATGGTAAACTACCTTTAAAATTAATATATAAGTTAATACTTTTATATTTCCAGCATTAAAATAAGTATATTTATATCCTAAAGTATCCTAGAAGCTAGTTAAGCTAAAGAGATATCAGCTTCATTATTATTAATCCCTAAGTATTAGGTGAACTAGTGATCTCAATGCCACGGATATTAGATGAAGATTTTTTTTTTTATTATACTTTAAGTTCTAGGGTACATGTGCATAACGTGCAGGTTTGTTACATATGTATACTTATGCCATGTTGGTGTGCTGCACACCTAGAACTTAAAGTATAATAAAAAAATTTAAAAAAAATAATGTAGTTTAATTATTTCAAAGCAAGACACTGAAAATGTCTAGATGGGTCTGCACAACCCCATAAACAAATAGATTTGGTCCTGGCCTTTCTATTAGCTCTTAGTAAGATTACACATGCAAGCACCTAGAGATGACGTTAGTTTAAAAAAATACATGTTTTGTGATGCAGTGAAGGCACAGATCAAGAAAAGGGTAGATAGTCTTTAAGGTACTTTGTTCTACTAGAACTAATTATGACAGAATTAAATCCAGAAAATAATGAGGCAGTTGATATCTACTCCATCAGAAAATCTGTCAATTTGCTACATATGGCTACTTGTTCTAAATTATATCCTACATTCTGATTTTAAAGTCATAAATCTGTAGAACACAGTAACCATTTATGAAAACTATTTTCTTATTAGGATGTTCATCCAAATTGTCTCTTAGGCACATTTATTTTTTAGTGGTATAATCCTTCATATTTGACAATGAGTCCTAATATTTTGTGATTTGGAGGTAACTACATTAGGAAATGTTTAAATGCAATGTTCCTGAGAGAAAGAATGCAGTAACCTATCACTTATACTAGCAATCTTTGCACAATTTATAGTATTGACTTCTAATGGACTAATTCACATAATCTGTGGCAATGAGTGTGAAGAGCACGGAGTTGTAGGAATAGTAAACTATGATGGGAGATTATAGCAGAAGAGGGATTATATTAGGTTGGTGCAAAAGTAATTGTGGTTTTGCTGTTACTGCCAATGTCAAAACTGCAATTACTTTTGTATCAACCTAAGAATAACATGGGTACAGTCAAGAAATGGCAAATCTGGGAAAGACATTTAATTGACAAGGATTGAGGGGTGGGATGGTTGAGAAAAGGAGCACTGAAAATTAAGATAGGGATAAATTAAATTAAAATAGGCCAGCTATATGCCAGTTGTCGAAGTATGACCTTGTAAACAGACTTCACATCATTCAGCTGTGCCTCAGAAGAAAGAAGTGCTGCCCTTCCAGCTGCAAATGGCCCCATCTAAGTTGCTGCTATAACTTCAGGAAGTGAAAATACGTATTAATAAGTCTGAATAAAATATATTACTCAAAGATGAAAACAGCTGAGATCTCATTCACAACAATCATTAGACTTCACAGACAGACGGGAACAGAGATAGAATGCTGGACAATCAAATGTTCTATTAGCTCTGGCAGATTTTAAATATCGACTGACTTTTGAAGCCCACGTGAAAATCAACTCACTAGAAACACTACACATATTCAATGTATATTTAAGTATAATTAGTAAAAGTATTNGGGCTTCAGCTGTAAACATTCACCCCTAGACACTGCTTGAGGGCCATACTACCCCTAGGGGTTTGAGCAGCGGGCACCGCCCTGTGAGGTTGATAAGGGAGTTTTTCCCGTTTTGGTATTACTATAACTCGGTTTAAAGACTAGGAAGTAGAGGCAAAAAGACATAGAATAACATGTTCAAAATTGATTTCCTATTATTATTTCTATTAAATTTTTTTCCCCCAACTAGTAGAGGAGTATTCAAAGCTAGACTACCTATCTTGAAAGCTCACCCTCTCAATCAATACGCTAAAAAGCTTTTAACATGAGATTTGGAATAAGTAAGTTTTTTAATAAAAAAAAATATGTTGATAAATGAGTGGTTTCCTGCTCATGGTTGTCTAGGTGTAGGTGTGGCTTACTCCAGACCCATGAAAGAGGGAGAAAGCTCATCTTCACCATCTCTAGGTCTCCTTGAGACCTAAGGGCTCCATGGAAAATGTTTTTCTTAATCTCATTTGTTTCACTGTAGACCACAGTATGCACTTTATTCAGACCATCGGTGAAAAGCAGTTTGAGATACTATTAATGAAAATAATTTATAAAGTCATTGTATTCTCAGAATTGTCAATGTTTTCTATATCACTTATGTATGTGTGTGTATCTATATCGCTCACACAGAAGTGATATAGAAAGCATTTCCTATTCCTAAATGTGTGTATGTGTATATGTATGTATGTGTGTGTATATGTGTGTGTACATACATGTATGTATAAATATATACACACACATCCCTTTCTTCTAGCACCACCTACTTCAGCTTCTTTTCTGAATGATTTCAGAGGAATTCTTCCTTGAAGCAAGTAATCTCTGTATCATTAGCACAAAGTAATCCTTAGTATAATTGGCTTTAATTGCCTTTAATTATTTCATATCTAAATTAACATACACTGCAGGACATTTATAACCATAATAATGAAATATCTTATTATAGTGGTTTATTGAAGTACTATGCTCAGCTTTAACTTTTGGGAATCACTCTGAGGTCTAACAGTGCCCATAAATCATTCTAATGGCAGAGGTTGAAGGTGCAATGGGACCCTGAGCAGGAAATGAAATATATAAACTTTTAAATTAACTCCTAGTAAGGCCTAGGGCTTTATTGTTACTCTCATACTGCTAGAATTATGACAAAATTCAAATAGCCAATCCATTCACCAACCACATGGTAAACTACCTTTAAAATTAATATATAAGTTAATACTTTTTATATTTCCAGCATTAAAATAAGTATATTTATATCCTAAAGTATCCTAGAAGCTAGTTAAGCTAAAGAGATATCAGCTTCATTATTATTAATCCCTAAGTATTAGGTGAACTAGTGATCTCAATGCCACGGATATTAGATGAATGATTTTTTTTTTTTATTATACTTTAAGTTCTAGGGTACATGTGCATAACGTGCAGGTTTGTTACATATGTATACTTATGCCATGTTGGTGTGCTGCACACCTAGAACTTAAAGTATAATAAAAAAATTTAAAAAAAATAATGTAGTTTAATTATTTCAAAGCAAGACACTGAAAATGTCTAGATGGGTCTGCACAACCCCATAAACAAATAGATTTGGTCCTGGCCTTTCTATTAGCTCTTAGTAAGATTACACATGCAAGCACCTAGAGATGACGTTAGTTTAAAAAAATACATGTTTTGTGATGCAGTGAAGGCACAGATCAAGAAAAAGGGTAGATAGTCTTTAAGGTACTTTGTTCTACTAGAACTAATTATGACAGAATTAAATCCAGAAAAATAATGAGGCAGTTGATATCTACTCCATCAGAAAATCTGTCAATTTGCTACATATGGCTACTTGTTCTAAATTATATCCTACATTCTGATTTTAAAGTCATAAATCTGTAGAACACAGTAACCATTTATGAAAAACTATTTTTCTTATTAGGATGTTCATCCAAATTGTCTCTTAGGCACATTTATTTTTTAGTGGTATAATCCTTCATATTTGACAATGAGTCCTAATATTTTGTGATTTGGAGGTAACTACATTAGGAAATGTTTAAATGCAATGTTCCTGAGAGAAAGAATGCAGTAACCTATCACTTATACTAGCAATCTTTGCACAATTTATAGTATTGACTTCTAATGGACTAATTCACATAATCTGTGGCAATGAGTGTGAAGAGCACGGAGTTGTAGGAATAGTAAACTATGATGGGAGATTATAGCAGAAGAGGGATTATATTAGGTTGGTGCAAAAGTAATTGTGGTTTTTGCTGTTACTGCCAATGTCAAAAACTGCAATTACTTTTGTATCAACCTAAGAATAACATGGGTACAGTCAAGAAATGGCAAATCTGGGAAAGACATTTAATTGACAAGGATTGAGGGGTGGGATGGTTGAGAAAAGGAGCACTGAAAATTAAGATAGGGATAAATTAAATTAAAATAGGCCAGCTATATGCCAGTTGTCGAAGTATGACCTTGTAAACAGACTTCACATCATTCAGCTGTGCCTCAGAAGAAAGAAGTGCTGCCCTTCCAGCTGCAAATGGCCCCATCTAAGTTGCTGCTATAACTTCAGGAAGTGAAAATACGTATTAATAAGTCTGAATAAAAATATATTACTCAAAGATGAAAAACAGCTGAGATCTCATTCACAACAATCATTAGACTTCACAGACAGACGGGAACAGAGATAGAATGCTGGACAATCAAATGTTCTATTAGCTCTGGCAGATTTTAAATATCGACTGACTTTTGAAGCCCACGTGAAAATCAACTCACTAGAAACACTACACATATTCAATGTATATTTAAGTATAATTAGTAAAAGTATTTACCTTTATTCTCCTTGAGCTTCCCTTATTTTCCTTAGATTACTTTTAGTAAGTCTGTTATCTCTATGCCATGTAAAAATGAATGATTTGAAAAGGAAAGACATGGAAATATTATTTTAAAGCAAAAATAATTTACTTTCTTTTCAACCGGAAACCAGTGGAAAAGTTCAGATTTGATGCTAATAAAAAACTGATGCGTTATTTCACTTAAATGATTAACTGGATTGTATTTTGCTTGTCTGCTATATAAAAGATAAATACCTGTCGCATCCAGGAAGAGTGCAAGTAATTCATGTATGTAGTCTAATTAGTTTGAGTGGCTTTCTTTTGCAAGTTTGTTTGAGGAAGTATCATTTCAATTAAATCCCAACACTATCATCCACAATCTACCACCTATTACTGGCACACGTGTTTTTCTATCATGTTATGAAATCTTTTGAAATAATACTTTAAAATGTCTTCTGTGTCTTGCTTCCAGCAGCTAATAAGTGTGAACAAAAGTCAGGAAAGCTCTGTGCTACTGAAAATTAGAATCACCAAAATGTAAGTTTCTGCCAGTCAAAACTCCAGGTGTGTGAGTAAAGCAGTTACAGCAACTGATTCTTTTAAGCCAGATGGAATTATTTGTCTTCAATCATGCTTATGCATAATTTTGAGTTATTTTTTATATATTATAGAAAAGGATACTTTCTTACTTTATTTCCTATGGGACAGTGACATATCACACTGGAGGGTACATTTTCTAGAAGCTTTTGTATTATGTATGGAGGCATAAGAAGAAGGAAAGGGGATTACTACATACCATAAATTAAATATGGACTATTTGAATGTACAGGAAGGTGCCTTTAAAACATGGTGATATATATTTTTTTCCCATTTGCCATGTGCCTTCAAACTCAGGAACATATATAGTGATTTGTAAGCAATGTGTTTCCTTTGACCAAACAGGCACCTCCTTATTTGTGTAGAGTTGGTGTTGAAAATGCCAATGAAACGTTCCAAAATACATCTTGGTCACCTCATTCACTGTGCTGAATCAGCACTCTCTGAGCACAGAGTTTTCTTGAAAGTTTCTTCAAAATATTACACACTGGAGGGGATACGTTCACAAAGGCTGATTCAGCATGTGAAGTAAGAGGGAAGTGAGAGATTTATAGGGTTCCTTCAATACTGGATAGAGCCATGCTGATGAATAAAAGGGTGATTATGCAAGTTAGCCTATGTGTGCTGAGCTTCCAGAGAATGAATCTCAGTCTCTTCACTTTGTTTGAGATTAACACTCTCGGTACCCTAGTTATATGCTCTGCTACACGTAACACACACCCTCAAACACACTTGTATTTGAATAATACTTTTTAAAATTTTTTCACATTTGCCATTTCATTTATTCTTCTCCATACAATGATTAGGTATGCAGGACATGTATGATTAGCCAAATTCGAAGATAAAGAACATAAGGCAAAGAGAGATTAAGTAACTTGTCTAAAATCCTATTGTTAATTATTGATAGAGTTGAGGCTAGAAGAATATCAAGGTTTCTTGACTTCCATTCTATGAAATTTTCAATGCACATACTGTCCACATGTGCAATAGGCCCTTTTTGCACTATCACAAAGAAATACCTAGTCAATATGCCCAGATTATATTTAGAGTAATTCAAATTTAAGTGAAATCAAAAAGGGATATCAGACAGGCTAAAATTAAAAAAAAATTGGGTCTTAATAAGCCCATAGTATGTGAACTCCTTTAATTATATTCAAGAATAGACTCCTTTTGAAACCAACCAAGAGAAAACGCTTATTCAGAAGATGTCAAAAAATTAATAAACAGAAAATGGAAATATCTGAAGCTGGGTAATTTATAAAGAAAAGGAATTTAATTCGTTCATGGGTCAGCAGGTTTTACATGAAGCATAGTACCAGCATCTGCTTCTGATGAGGGCCTCAGGAAGCTTAAAATCATAGCAGTAGGCAAAAGGGGCAGGTATATTCACATGGGAAGAGCAGAAACAAGGTGAGGAGGTGTCACACTCTTTCAAACTACCACATCTTGCATGATCTCAGAGTGAGAAGTCACTTATCACCAAGAGAATGATGCTAAATCATTCATGAGGAATCCACCCCTATGATCCAATCACCTCCCACCAGGCCCCACCTCCAACACTGGAAATCAAATTTCAATATGAGATTTGTAGGGAATAAACACCAAACCGTATCATTCCATCCCAGCCCCCCAAATCTCATGTCCTTCTCATATTTCAAAATACAGTCATGCCTTGGCAATAGTCCCTCAAACTTTTAACTGGTTTCAGCATTACCTGAAAAGTCTTCAGTCTCAAGTCTTAAGTCCAAAGTCTCATGTAGAGTTGAGTTCCTTCCATCTATAAGCCAATGAGATCAAAACAAGTTATTAATTTCCAAGACACAATGGTGGGACGGACATTGGGTATACATTCCCATTACAAAAGACGTAAATTGTCCTAAAGGAAGGGGAAATAGGCCCCACACAAGTCTGAAACCCATCAGTACAATCATTCAATCTTAAAGTTCCAAAATAATCTTGATTCCATGCTCCAAATCTAGAGTACACTGGTTCAGGTGGTGGGCTTCCAAGGCCTTGGAGAGCTACATTCTTGTGACTTTGCATATTGTAGTCCCCATGGCTGCTTTCACAAGTTCAAGCTGAGTGCCTGTGGATTTTCCAGGATGGGGATGGAAGCTGCCTGTGACTCTACCATTCTGGAGTCTGGAGAGCAGTGGCCCCTTCCTGAAGCTCCACTAAGCAGTGTTCTGTTGGAGACTTTGTGTGGAGGCTCTAACTCTACATTTCCCCTCTACACTGCCCTAGTAGAGGTTCTCTGTGAGGACTCCACCCTTCCAACAGACTTTTACCTGGGCATCAAGACTTTCTGATACATCTTCTAAAATCTAGAAGGAAGCTGCCATGCCTTCTTTATGCTTGTATTCTGTGTGCCTACAGACTTAACACCACATGGACACCTCCAAGGCTTATGGCTTGTACCCTCCAGTGCAGTGGCATGAGCTCTACCTGGAGCCCCTTGAGCTGAGGCTGGAGCTGGAGCTGCTAGGATGCAGGGAGCAGTGTCCCGAGGTGACCCAGGGCATTGGTGCCCTGGGCTTGGCCCTCAAAAGCATTCTTTCCTCCTAGGACTCTGGGCCTGTGAAGGGAGAGACTGCCTCCAAGATCTCTGAAATGCCTCTGAGACATTTTCCTATTCTCTTGGCTATTAGCATTTGGCTGCCTTTTAGTCATGCTATTCTGTCTAGTAAGTGGCTGCTCCACAGCTTGCTTGTATTGTTCTCCCAAAAAAAGTTTATTCTTTCTCTGCCACATGGACAGGCCACAAATTTTCCAAACTTTTATGCTCTGCATCCCTGTTAAACATAAGTTCCAAATTTATGTCATTCTTTTGCTCCTATGTCTTATTGTAGGCTGTTAGAAGCATCTACACAGATTTTTTTTAACACTTTTCTGCTTAGAAATTTCTTCTGCCAGATACCCTAGGTAATCACTCTTTAAGTTTAAACTTCCACAGATCCCTAGGACATGGGCATTGTGCAGCCAAGCTCTTTGCTAAGGTGTAACACAATTGACCTTTGATCCAGTTTTCAATCTCTTCCTCATTTCTATATGAGATCTCATCAGCCAGAATTTCATTGTTTATATTTCTACCAGGATTTTGGTCACAACCACTTAACAAGTCTCTAAGATGTTCCACTTTTCCTTGGTTTCCTGTATTCTCCTGAGCCCTCTAAAGTCTTCCAACCTCTGCCCATTACCAAGCTCCAAAGCCATGTCCGCATCTTCAGGAATCTTTATAGCAATGCTCCACTCCTTGGTACCAATTTTCCATGTTAGGCCATTTTGCATTGCTATAAAGAAATATCTGGGGCTGCATAACTTATAAATAAAAGAGTTTTTTTAATTGTATCAGGGTTCTGCTAGCTTTGTATGAAGTGGAGTGCCAGCATCTGCTTCTGGGAATGGTCTCAGGAACTATAAAATCATGGTGAAAGGAGAAGGGGAGTCAGCACATCACATGGTGAGAGCTAGAGCAAGAGAGAGAGAGCGGGGATATGCCATACTCTTTTAAACAACCAGAACTCATGTGAACTTGGAACAAGAACTCACTTATCACCAAGGGGATAGTTCTAAGTCATTTATGAGGAATCCACCTTCATAATCCAGTCACCTCTTACAAGGGCCCACCTCCAACATTGAGAATCACATTTTGACATGAGATTTGGAGGGGATAAACATGCAAGTCATATCAGTGTGTCTAATTTCATATGTACAGAGAGATAGAGACAGATGAAGAGATAGAAATACACATGAAGGGGTCAGTTGTTATAGGCCAGGAACTTCGAAAATTGCTTTAGCTATTTTATGAATAAATCATTCTCTGTCCTCAAAGAAGTATGGGAAAAGACAGTCTGATTTTATATTTGAATTTAGGCATTTCTTTTGTTGTGAAGACAGCTTATTTTAGGGTCACTAAAAAATATTTCATTATCTATCTCTAATTTCTAATACTGTTTTACTGTGAAATTGAGATTCCAAACACTGACATAAAATTATTAAAAGTAGAGGACTGTGGCTGTTAATTTTAGGGGTCAAACCGACTGAATTGAAGAATACCTAGAGAGTTGGTAAAGCATTATTTCTGGGTATGTCTGTGAGAATGTTTCCGTAGGAGANGTTTTTCTATCATGTTATGAAATCTTTTGAAATAATACTTTAAAATGTCTTCTGTGTCTTGCTTCCAGCAGCTAATAAGTGTGAACAAAAGTCAGGAAAGCTCTGTGCTACTGAAAATTAGAATCACCAAAATGTAAGTTTCTGCCAGTCAAAACTCCAGGTGTGTGAGTAAAGCAGTTACAGCAACTGATTCTTTTAAGCCAGATGGAATTATTTGTCTTCAATCATGCTTATGCATAATTTTGAGTTATTTTTTATATATTATAGAAAAGGATACTTTCTTACTTTATTTCCTATGGGACAGTGACATATCACACTGGAGGGTACATTTTCTAGAAGCTTTTGTATTATGTATGGAGGCATAAGAAGAAGGAAAGGGGATTACTACATACCATAAATTAAATATGGACTATTTGAATGTACAGGAAGGTGCCTTTAAAACATGGTGATATATATTTTTTTCCCATTTGCCATGTGCCTTCAAACTCAGGAACATATATAGTGATTTGTAAGCAATGTGTTTCCTTTGACCAAACAGGCACCTCCTTATTTGTGTAGAGTTGGTGTTGAAAATGCCAATGAAACGTTCCAAAATACATCTTGGTCACCTCATTCACTGTGCTGAATCAGCACTCTCTGAGCACAGAGTTTTCTTGAAAGTTTCTTCAAAATATTACACACTGGAGGGGATACGTTCACAAAGGCTGATTCAGCATGTGAAGTAAGAGGGAAGTGAGAGATTTATAGGGTTCCTTCAATACTGGATAGAGCCATGCTGATGAATAAAAGGGTGATTATGCAAGTTAGCCTATGTGTGCTGAGCTTCCAGAGAATGAATCTCAGTCTCTTCACTTTGTTTGAGATTAACACTCTCGGTACCCTAGTTATATGCTCTGCTACACGTAACACACACCCTCAAACACACTTGTATTTGAATAATACTTTTAAAATTTTTTCACATTTGCCATTTCATTTATTCTTCTCCATACAATGATTAGGTATGCAGGACATGTATGATTAGCCAAATTCGAAGATAAAGAACATAAGGCAAAGAGAGATTAAGTAACTTGTCTAAAATCCTATTGTTAATTATTGATAGAGTTGAGGCTAGAAGAATATCAAGGTTTCTTGACTTCCATTCTATGAAATTTTCAATGCACATACTGTCCACATGTGCAATAGGCCCTTTTTGCACTATCACAAAGAAATACCTAGTCAATATGCCCAGATTATATTTAGAGTAATTCAAATTTAAGTGAAATCAAAAAGGGATATCAGACAGGCTAAAATTAAAAAAAAATTGGGTCTTAATAAGCCCATAGTATGTGAACTCCTTTAATTATATTCAAGAATAGACTCCTTTTGAAACCAACCAAGAGAAAACGCTTATTCAGAAGATGTCAAAAAATTAATAAACAGAAAAATGGAAATATCTGAAGCTGGGTAATTTATAAAGAAAAGGAATTTAATTCGTTCATGGGTCAGCAGGTTTTACATGAAGCATAGTACCAGCATCTGCTTCTGATGAGGGCCTCAGGAAGCTTAAAATCATAGCAGTAGGCAAAAGGGGGCAGGTATATTCACATGGGAAGAGCAGAAACAAGGTGAGGAGGTGTCACACTCTTTCAAACTACCACATCTTGCATGATCTCAGAGTGAGAAGTCACTTATCACCAAGAGAATGATGCTAAATCATTCATGAGGAATCCACCCCTATGATCCAATCACCTCCCACCAGGCCCCACCTCCAACACTGGAAATCAAATTTCAATATGAGATTTGTAGGGAATAAACACCAAACCGTATCATTCCATCCCAGCCCCCCAAATCTCATGTCCTTCTCATATTTCAAAATACAGTCATGCCTTGGCAATAGTCCCTCAAACTTTTAACTGGTTTCAGCATTACCTGAAAAGTCTTCAGTCTCAAGTCTTAAGTCCAAAGTCTCATGTAGAGTTGAGTTCCTTCCATCTATAAGCCAATGAGATCAAAAACAAGTTATTAATTTCCAAGACACAATGGTGGGACGGACATTGGGTATACATTCCCATTACAAAAGACGTAAATTGTCCTAAAGGAAGGGGAAATAGGCCCCACACAAGTCTGAAACCCATCAGTACAATCATTCAATCTTAAAGTTCCAAAATAATCTTGATTCCATGCTCCAAATCTAGAGTACACTGGTTCAGGTGGTGGGCTTCCAAGGCCTTGGAGAGCTACATTCTTGTGACTTTGCATATTGTAGTCCCCATGGCTGCTTTCACAAGTTCAAGCTGAGTGCCTGTGGATTTTCCAGGATGGGGATGGAAGCTGCCTGTGACTCTACCATTCTGGAGTCTGGAGAGCAGTGGCCCCCTTCCTGAAGCTCCACTAAGCAGTGTTCTGTTGGAGACTTTGTGTGGAGGCTCTAACTCTACATTTCCCCTCTACACTGCCCTAGTAGAGGTTCTCTGTGAGGACTCCACCCTTCCAACAGACTTTTACCTGGGCATCAAGACTTTCTGATACATCTTCTAAAATCTAGAAGGAAGCTGCCATGCCTTCTTTATGCTTGTATTCTGTGTGCCTACAGACTTAACACCACATGGACACCTCCAAGGCTTATGGCTTGTACCCTCCAGTGCAGTGGCATGAGCTCTACCTGGAGCCCCTTGAGCTGAGGCTGGAGCTGGAGCTGCTAGGATGCAGGGAGCAGTGTCCCGAGGTGACCCAGGGCATTGGTGCCCTGGGCTTGGCCCTCAAAAGCATTCTTTCCTCCTAGGACTCTGGGCCTGTGAAGGGAGAGACTGCCTCCAAGATCTCTGAAATGCCTCTGAGACATTTTTCCTATTCTCTTGGCTATTAGCATTTGGCTGCCTTTTAGTCATGCTATTCTGTCTAGTAAGTGGCTGCTCCACAGCTTGCTTGTATTGTTCTCCCAAAAAAAGTTTATTCTTTCTCTGCCACATGGACAGGCCACAAATTTTCCAAACTTTTATGCTCTGCATCCCTGTTAAACATAAGTTCCAAATTTATGTCATTCTTTTGCTCCTATGTCTTATTGTAGGCTGTTAGAAGCATCTACACAGATTTTTTTTAACACTTTTCTGCTTAGAAATTTCTTCTGCCAGATACCCTAGGTAATCACTCTTTAAGTTTAAACTTCCACAGATCCCTAGGACATGGGCATTGTGCAGCCAAGCTCTTTGCTAAGGTGTAACACAATTGACCTTTGATCCAGTTTTCAATCTCTTCCTCATTTCTATATGAGATCTCATCAGCCAGAATTTCATTGTTTATATTTCTACCAGGATTTTGGTCACAACCACTTAACAAGTCTCTAAGATGTTCCACTTTTCCTTGGTTTCCTGTATTCTCCTGAGCCCTCTAAAGTCTTCCAACCTCTGCCCATTACCAAGCTCCAAAGCCATGTCCGCATCTTCAGGAATCTTTATAGCAATGCTCCACTCCTTGGTACCAATTTTCCATGTTAGGCCATTTTTGCATTGCTATAAAGAAATATCTGGGGCTGCATAACTTATAAATAAAAGAGTTTTTTTAATTGTATCAGGGTTCTGCTAGCTTTGTATGAAGTGGAGTGCCAGCATCTGCTTCTGGGAATGGTCTCAGGAACTATAAAATCATGGTGAAAGGAGAAGGGGGAGTCAGCACATCACATGGTGAGAGCTAGAGCAAGAGAGAGAGAGCGGGGATATGCCATACTCTTTTAAACAACCAGAACTCATGTGAACTTGGAACAAGAACTCACTTATCACCAAGGGGATAGTTCTAAGTCATTTATGAGGAATCCACCTTCATAATCCAGTCACCTCTTACAAGGGCCCACCTCCAACATTGAGAATCACATTTTGACATGAGATTTGGAGGGGATAAACATGCAAGTCATATCAGTGTGTCTAATTTCATATGTACAGAGAGATAGAGACAGATGAAGAGATAGAAATACACATGAAGGGGGTCAGTTGTTATAGGCCAGGAACTTCGAAAATTGCTTTAGCTATTTTTATGAATAAATCATTCTCTGTCCTCAAAGAAGTATGGGAAAAGACAGTCTGATTTTTATATTTGAATTTAGGCATTTCTTTTTGTTGTGAAGACAGCTTATTTTTAGGGTCACTAAAAAATATTTCATTATCTATCTCTAATTTCTAATACTGTTTTTACTGTGAAATTGAGATTCCAAACACTGACATAAAATTATTAAAAGTAGAGGACTGTGGCTGTTAATTTTAGGGGTCAAACCGACTGAATTGAAGAATACCTAGAGAGTTGGTAAAGCATTATTTCTGGGTATGTCTGTGAGAATGTTTCCGTAGGAGATTGGCATGTGAGTCAGTGGACTGAGTGGGGAAGAT
>NW_016820406.1:29521-41947 GCF_001698545.2 Rhinopithecus bieti | reverse complement strand
TCCCTCCTTCCCTCCCTCCCTCTCCTGGAGCTGAAACACTTTTCTTTTCCTGACCTTGGACATTAGAACTCCAAGCTCTCTTTACTTTAGACTCCAAGACATACGCTAGCAGTCCCCCTACATTTTCAGACCCACAACCTCAGACTGAGAGAGATACCTTTAACTTCCCTGATTCTGATGCCTTCTTACTTGAACTAAGCTATGCTGTGGACATTCCAGAGTCCCCAGCTTGCAGATGTTCTGTCATGGAACTTCTCAGCCTCTGTAATTGTGTGAGCCAATTCTCCTAGCAAGCATCCTTTCATATATCTACATTTACATCTACATGTATCTATCCATATGTATCCTGTTGGTTATGTCTCTCCAAAGATCTCTGAATAGTATAAGGGCTATATTTCTGGAATTACTCGGTTCTTGGATTTAAAAAAATCAAATACTGATTTGATACTTCTCATATAGCACAGACCAGAATGGTAAGTCACAGGATGAGAAACTTTTTTTGAAGTGTAAATTAAACATGGGAATCTGATTAATTCTGCACCCAACAAGTAAATATACCTCCATTCTTAGCTAGCTCTTAATTTCACAAGTGAAACTTTAAAATCCATGTATATTGAGTTTTCTTAAAGCAAAGCATTTGCCTTTAGGTATAACATAATCTAATTAGGTAAAACTGAAATTTATTCATTTATTCACCATATTAGTATTATGCACCAACTATAAGCCAGGAACTATGCTATGTGCTCTGGTTCCTGCTGTTACACACTTATAGTTAAAGTGAAAGAAGGAAGATACTAATAAAATAATTGCATAAACATAAATGGCAAATTATAAGTTGCAACACTACCATGTGTTATGGACAAAATTATGTGTTGAGATTATAATAGATGTATTTGATATAGTCATGTGGATCAAGGAAGGTTTCTATATTTATTGAACCAAGGGATGAAGAGTGAGAAGGGGTTAAATAGTCAAATAGTTTAGGGTGTAGAATTCCAGGCACAAGGAGTAGCATGTATGAAGACAATAAAAGAGGACACATTTGTAGACTGAATTAACAGCACTTAGGCTGGGTTAAGATAGCAAAGTCACCCAGGAAAAATTAGTCTTTATTTGAGTAAAGATTAGAGTTTATGCTGATAATCCAAATCTTCTTTTGGACAATGTTTACCCTATAACAACCTCTATTTTTCTGAAGGGCTGTGATTCCAATTCCTTGTTTTAATAATTTATTTCATTGTCCAAGGACAATAACACAAATGGGAATAGAAAATATCCCCATTTATACATTGTGGTTTATCCATGCTACTCCAATCTCTTTGGCCTCCGGATATTGTTTTTGTTGATTGACAGATGTATTTTTTTTTCCTCTCTAATCAAGACAGAAGTCAAATAGGGAGTTAGTTTCTTTACAACTGGTGAAATATCTCACCTTATTCTGGAAAATCTGTAAAATTCATCTTGGCAATCTGAGATAGTCATTGTACAATAAAACTAGACCTGCACTAAGCATAGCCCCGTAAGTCATCAAAGCAATTTAAAAGATCAGTTTGATGTTTGACACAGAGTCAATATATATCTTTATGTTTTGTGGTGACATGCTGAAGTAGCAGTTTACTCAGCTTTGAGCCTATGCAGCAGTCTCAAAAAATCAGTAAAATCAAATGAAAACATGATAAGAGTCTAACAATGAAAGCGACACCAAAAATCTGAAAATAAGTGGATAAAGTGAGAAAATAAGTCCTGAATGCATAATGATGTAGTGAAACGACCAGTATGAGAGAGCCTTGCCTGCCCCTTATCTGCCCAGCTAGGCGTTTTAGATCTCCTCCTCTGTTTCCTTTGATTCTCAAGCTACAGCCTTCACCAGTCATTTACACTTCACGTATTAAACCTTACTTATTATTTATCGCTTCAATGTTATCTTCTCCCTAGAAGATGGTAAAATCATTGAGGATAAAACCTATGCCTTCCTTTTTCTCTCCTTGTTTTCTCAGACACTTTCCTTACTTTTATCTATATTCAACAAGATAGTAAATGTTAGATGTGCTAGGTGAAGGAACGTGTAATATATATATACACACACATATATATGCACATATATGTATATATATATGCACATATATGTATATATATGTGTATACATATATACATATGTACATAATATAATGTAGGATATATATATGTGTGTGTGTGTGTATATATATCCTCTCAGGCTCAAGCAATCCTCCTACCTCAGCCTCCTGAGAGGCTGGGATTACAGGTGAGTGTCACATGCCTGGCTATCATTTTTTAGTAGAGATCAGGTTTTGCTATGTTACCTAGGCTGATCTTGAACTCCTGTCCTGAAGCAATTCTCCCTCCTCAGCCTCCTAAAGTTTTGGGATTACAAGCATGAGTCACTGAGCCTGGTCAGAATATGCATTATATTAAAGACCATCCCATAGATTTGACCAAAGTAAAATGGTTAGTAACTAATGAAGCCTGTATTTGTACCTTATCTGCCTGGCTCCAGTTTGTTCTGGTCAGACAAAACCTACTTCAAATCTTGGCTCCACAACGTATTTAGTTTTATGAATGTGGAAAAAACAAAAGTCATTAATAAAGTGCCTACTAAAAGCCAAGTGCTATGCTAAATTGATATTCTTTTTCAGTCTTCTTTAATCTTGAGAGGAAGGTGCTATTATTATTCCCATATCACAGAAGAGTACACCAAGAGACAGAAAGATTTAGTAAACTGTCAGAATTCACCTAGTTAGTAAGCAGCAGAGCTGACATACGAAACCAAGGGATTTAACTCCAAGCTCATCTATGTAGATGATGTTACCTCCCTAATTTTAGTCAATATTAATTGAACCCGAGCTAGATGTAATATCATGCACCCTTGAAATCCCCTGGAAAGCTTCACTTTGTGCATTGGCACATTTATCCATTCAGTTTGCTTTTGTAGCAAAGTGTAAGGCAAGCCTTTCAGGCTGCAGGGATGGGGGACGGGGTGTAAGCAACGACAGTGCCACCCTCTGGCGTTGATACAATGTTTGGAACATCCATCATTTCTCCTTACTATTACAGAATAGCTGTGAACTCTCCAGTCTACACTTTTTTTCTATTGGTGTCTTGCTGACTTAGGGAGGCTTGGCAGAAAGTTTTGCAGAGCACCTGTTTTAAGCTAGTGGTTTTCACAACCTTGCATTCAACCATCCCAAAGCCAAAGTGAAATTAAATTAATTTGACCCTTAAAAATTACATTTGTAATAAGGAGAACTAAAGACCATAAAATGAAGATAGCACAACAAAACAGAAATCAAATTAAGAGGCTGTCCTGAAGACCTTTAAGGTGAGGAGGACCTTTTATGCATTGGATGTTGTTAAATCATTCAGTTCATTTCACAGTGACTTGCTTTTGATGCAGCCTAGGATAAAATGTACTTCATTGCTCTCGTGCTTAATTAATATGATTCTGTAGTCTTCATCAGTTAGGTCACCTGTGAATGTAAAGCAATTGTGTTTTTCCTGAATTTCTTCTCATAATGAATCCTCAAAACATAGATAAAGGGCCATAGATGAGTTTGTGAAGGACTACAATTGTTGTCCTTCAGTGAACTTGACTTTACTATCTGCCATTCATTCATTAATGCATGTATTTATTTATTCATGCATTGATTCCTGTATCCATTCATTCATTCAATCAATATCTATTCATCTTTTTATTCAGTTGCTTGGGTGTCCATTACTATCAGGCACTGTGCTTAGGCACTGTGGATATGAAGACCAATAAGACAGGTTCTGTCCTTAAGTTGCTCATAGTCAAGTGAGAAAACGTAGCACATTAACAAATAAACTACAGTGTAATAGATGTGGTACATAAGTAGGATTTTCATTTTTAAAGAGTACAATAACTTCCATTTTAAAAAGCTTGTTATTAAAATAAAATAATGCATGTAATGAAATAAATCCAGGTAGTACAAAAGCATTATGAAAAGAAATGACACTAACACTCCAAATGCTTAGTTGCCCTCCTTGAAGGCAAATGCTATTTACAGTTTCTTGTATTTCTTTCCAGAAGTTTTCTTTACAGATATGTAAACACTCACACATTGCACCCTTTTATCTATATCTTGCTTTTGTCACTGGGTATATTTTGGATATTTTTTTCCAAATCAGTATTGACTCTTCATTGTCTTTAATAACTAATTGACATTTTATTGTATGGATGTAGCCACATTTACTTAACCAGCCTCGTCATGTGCATTTTGGTGGTTTCCAGGAGATTGCTATTACAAAGCAAACAAAGAATATTCTAATTTTAAAAAACTGTGTATTCATCATTGTGCACATACCTTCCTAGTGGTGGAAGTTTTGTATCACAGGTTATGCCAGTTTAACAGTTTGAAAATATTTCCCAAATGTCTTTTAAAAATAGTTTGTTTTAATTTTATGGTACTATGATGAAAGCCTGGAAGTGGGAGACATTAATTCTGCTTGGAATACTGGGGCAGATTTTTCAAAAGACAGGAATTTCACTAGGGTATTAAGGAATGAGTTTACCAGGTGGAGAAAATGCACATGGATGTACTAGGTTTGGGTAATTTTTTCATCCTGCCTAACACTTGTGGTCACCAATGGTCCAAGACCAATGCATGAAGGTGCTGGAATAGTATCCACTCACTATTCTAGAGTGTAGCCCTTTAGCATCCCAAGATAAAGTAGGGTTTTTGTTTGTTTGTTTGTTTGTTTGTTTTTAGGGTAACAGTTGTGAATAAGTCCCTATTGGCAAAAGTATTTCCTTACTGATTAATTGTAATACCTTTCTAACTAGTACTCTTGTCCCCTTTTCCTAGTCATTTTAAACATTGTTGTCTGAGCAACCTTTCAAATACAACTGGATCTTGTCTCTTGCTTAAAAATATCAAAAGCTGCCCTTCACCTATAGGAAAAATGTTAAACTTCTTAACAAAGTCAGTCATTATCTGGCTCCAACATCCCTTTCCAATCTCACCTCATGCTTATACTTTCTAACTACCACACTCCACATTAACAGGAAACTTGTCATCCTTCTCTCAACACACTGTTTTATTGTATGAAGAGACCACCATTTGTATATTTGTTTTACTATTGATAGGACTGTGTGTGTTTGTGTGTGTGTCTCTGTGTATGTGTGTATGTTTGTCATAGAGTGTTTCTCTTGACATTCTACTACATGATTCCTAGTTAAAATGTAGGAGTTTCTCCAAGGAAGGAATATATCAAGGGGTGAAATATTAGGTTGCAGGATATGTTCATCTTGGTAATGTCAAATTATTTCTCAGAGTTTGTATAACAATATACATTCCCACAGTGGAAGGGAGTTCCGGTTTCTCAACATCATCACTATCTTTTGCTGGATTTTAAACTTTATTTCAATTTGGTTGATATAGAAAAAAATTTTATTAAGGAACCAAATAATGTACTTTGCAACAACTTGGAGCTGGAGGCTATGATTCTAAGTGAAGTAACTCAGGAATGAAAAAGCAAATATCATACGTTCTCACTGATAAGTGGGTGCTAAGCTATGAGGATGCAAAAGCATAAGAACGATATAATAATCTTTAGGGACTCGGGGGAAAGGTTGGGGGTGAGGGATAAAACACTACACATTGGATACAGTGTGCACTGCTCAAGTGATCGGTTCACTAAAATGTTAGAAAGCACCATGAAAGAACTAATCCATGCAACCAAAAACCACCTGTACTCTGAAAACTATTGGAATATTTTATAAAAGTGGTAATCCAAACAGTTTAGGGTACATTTACATTAATTTTCCGTAAACATTAAAGGTAATAAGAAGCATTAAATATATACATTTATAGTAAAGAGATATATGATATCATAAAAAACTGTATTTTATTGTGGTTTTATTCTGAATTTCTCAGTTAAACATATTTTCAGGATTATGGATGTTGTGCTTTCTGTTCTGTGAAATGCTTATTTTGTCCTTCAAATATTTATTTTAAAACTTGAGATTTTGTCTGTTCTTCTTGAATCATAGCTGTTTATATATTTTGACTTCTAATTGTAGTCTGTTGGGATGGCTGTGCTTCAATAAAATTTTATCTATGAGATTATCATATTTGCTTAATCTTGAGAGGTTGGGAGGTGGTCAAACATAGAGATTTTTAACACGTTCAGGAAATTTTTTATGCACTCCGAGTTGAGAAACATGGCTAGATGTATTCAATGTGATAAATTTTACGACTCTGAGTTCTCTAACCTTTAATGCCTTTAAATAAAATTTTATCATTTACCACCACAAAGGCCATGGTATATACGTTTGTTTAATCCTTTGTCGCCTAGGCTGCTTAGCAATGTCATTGAAAATGAAATAGTGTCTTTTAAAAGTGGCATTTTCTATTTGTTGATATGTATATAATGAAATATAAACTTTTACAGTGATCTTATATCTGGTTTCTTGCTAAAATTTTCTTTATATTTTCTTTTACCATAACATTTTGAAATAAATAGACTTTATTTTTTAGAGTATTTACTGATTTTCAGAAAAATTGAGCAGAAATTAGAGTTTTCATATTACCCACACACAGGCACATATACACACAGCTTCTCCTACTGTTTACATCTTGTACTAATTGATGAATTTTTTACAATTGATAAGTGAATATTAATATGTTACCATAAACTAAAATCTATAGTTACATCAGGATTCAGTATTTGTGTTGTACGTTCTATGAGTTTTGACATATGTGTGTGTGTGTGTGTGTGTGTGTGTGTATGTATGTATATGCATGTATCCACCATTGTAGAATAGTTTCATTGCCTTAAACTCCCCTAGGCTTCACCTATACTTCCCTCTTTGCTGTCCCCCACCCCAGCCCTGAAGATCTGGTGATCACTGATTTTTTTACTCTCTCGATAGTTCTCTCTTTTCCAGAATGTCATATAATCAGAATCATACAGTAGGTAGCCTTTCCAGATTCACTTCTTTTACTTAGCAATATGTATTTCAGGTTTCCCCATTTTTTTCATGGCTTGAGAGCCCATCTATTTTTATTGGTGAATGATATATTCCATTTAATGGAAATATCACATTTGTTTGTCCATTCACCAATTAAAGAACACCTTCGTTTCTTCCAGGTTTTGGTAATTATGAATAAACTTGCTATAAACATTAATGGATTAATGGGCAGGTTTTTGTGTTGACATAAATTTTCAATTCATTACAGTAAATACTAGGGAGCATGACTGTTAGATTATATAAGACTACATTAAGCTTGGTAAGAAATTGCCAGTCTGTCATCTGAAACTGACGGTACCATTTTGCATCCCCACCTGAAACGAATGTGACCTCCTGTTACTTCACATCCTTAATAACATTGGTGATGTGTTTGGAATTTTAGCTATTCTAATAGGTAGGTAGTGGTATTTTACTGTTTTAATTTGCAATTCCTTAATGTTATATGAGTTTGAGAACATCGTTTTATATGCTTGTTTGACATTTGTATATCTTTGGGGTGGGAAGATTTCTGTTCAAATCTTGTGATCAATTTTAAATTGTTTTTCATTTCATCATTTTGTTTTTATTGTTAAGTTTTAAGAATTATCAGCCAGGTGTGGTGACTCACGTCTGTAATCCCAGCACTTTGAGAGGCTGAAGCAGGCGGATCACCTGAGGTCAGGAGTTCCAGACCAGTCTGGCCATCATGGTGAAACTCCGTCTCTACTAAAAATATAAAAATTAGCTGGGCATGGTGGCTTGTGCTTGTAATCCCAGCTACGTGGGAGGCTGAGGCAGGAGAATTACTTTAGCCCAGGAGGTGGATGTTGCAGTGAGTTAACATCACACCACTGTACTCCAGCCTGGGCAACAAAGCGTGGCTATTTCAAGAAAAAAAAAAATGTACATTTTGAATACTATTTCTTTATCTAATGTGTCTTTCACTCCTAGTCTATGGCTTATCTTTTTTATAATTTTTTTAACATAAAAATATTTTTTGCAGAGCAGAATTGTAAATTTTAATGAATCTAAATTTTTAATTTTTTCTTTTACAAATTGTGCTTTTGACATTGTATCTAAAAAGTCATCAACAAACCCAAGAACACCTGGATTTTCTCCTACATTACTTTCTAGAGTTTTATAGTTTTGCCTTTCATACTTAAGTCTATAATTCATCTTGAGTTAAGTTTTATAAAAGCTGCTAAGTTTTGTCTTTAGATCTTTCTTCTGCATGTGGATAGTCAGTTGTCCCAGCACCATTTGATGAAAACCTTTCTGCATATATTAACAATTTTTCAGCTTATTCTTTTAAATATTTTGAGTTTTCTATATGGATAGTCCTGTTGTCATGCAATAACAAGAGTTGGTCTTTCCTCTTTTAACTTTATATGTTCTTTCTATATATTTTCCAAATACACTGGCTAGGACCTCCAGTACTTTGTTGGATTGATGTGAGAGAGTGAATCCTATGTTATTCCTGAATACTTTTAATATTTCACCATTGAGTATATTTAAATTAGGTTTAAAAATACAATATTGCTACATAATCCACATGCCATAAAACTCACCATTTTAAAGTGTACCATTCAGCAATTTCTAGCATATTCAGAAAGTTGTGCAACCATCATCACAATCTAATTCAAGAATATTTTGTCACCCCAAAATAAGCTATTTAACCATTAGCACTCACTACTCACTTTCCCCATTCTTATCCCCTGGCAAACAGTAATCTACTTTCTGTCTGTATAGATTTGTCTATTCTGGACATCCCATACAAATTGAATCATACAATAGCCAGAGGCCTTTTGTATCTGGCTTTTTTCACGTAGCATAAGGTTTTCAAGATTCATCCATGTTGTAGTAACTATCAGTACTTCATTAGTTTTTATTGCTGAATAATACTTGGTTGTATGAATATACCACTTTAAAAAATAAATTCAACAGTTTATGACCAATTTGGTTGTTTCTACTTTTGGCTATTTTGAAAAATACTGCTTTAAATATTCTCATAGAAATTTTGTGTTTTCAATTTTTTCACTTGTATATCTAGGTCACATGACAACTCGATATTTAGCATTTTGAGGAACTGCCAAACTGTTTTCCAAAGCAGTTGCACTGTAGTTTTGTAAGTAGCTTTCATTAAGTTAAATAAATTTCTTTCCACTTCTAGTTTTGGTCATTTATATTAAAATTATGAAAGCATGTTGGATTTCACCACTTTTCTGCATTTATTGTGTAATCATATGTATTTTTTTCACCTCAATTTTTTAATGTAAATTTCATCAGCAGATTTCTTATACTGAATCAAGCCATCATTCCTGGGATAAATACAGCTAGACTATTATGGTTTGACTTATTTATGCATGTCCAAAATTCAGTTTGTAAATATCTTAGTTGGAATTTTCACGTTAATGTTAATGAATAAGGTATCCTATACCTTCTCATTTTATTTTTTTCTTGTGTTGGTAATAAAGTTATACTAGCTTCAAAATTAGTTTGAAATATTTCTTCTTTTTCTATTCCTTTAAAGGTTAGACTATCCTATTTTTTGATAGTTGATATAACACATTCTTAAAACTGCCTGGGTTTAATAGTCTTTCTGTGTAGAAATTTTAAATACTGATTTAATTCCATTAATAATTTTAGAAGACAGATAAGATGTATTTTCTTGCATCGGTTTCATTTGATTTCTTCCATTTCAAATATGTTTTCAAAATTATTAGGATAATCCATTTATCTTTTAATATCGGCTGGATTCATATTTATGCCTCTTCTTATTTTCTAATAATATATCTCTGATCCAGGAATACTTGTTTCCAGTGAACATCTAGGTAAAGCTCTGTCCTGGACTGCAGGTATGTTGGAAATTGAGGAGGAAATGAATTATCAGAAAGTCTCGTGCAACCTCACTCTCTTCTGATTCCAAAATAAATTATTTTGTTTAAATAAGTGATATAAAGGTACATAATTTTAAAAGTTCTAATTTCTTACTGTCTTTGCCGTAGGTTTAACCACTGTTAATAATTTGCAATATATTCTTCCCAAATATTATTCATGTATTTATTTCTCTAGAAATATAGCATAGCCAATACACTCTTTGAAAACGTTTCTTACATAATACATCTTAGATATCTTTTTATGTTCTAAATTATAGAATTTAAGACTATTTGTGATACGTTGCACATTAGAAGGCCAATCTATTTTCATTTCCAGTATAAATCTCTCTTGAATACTCCAGCTCACAGTTACCTCTTGCTTCTTTGACATCCTGTAACATTGGTCTTATTATTAAATCCCTCTACAATTTAGCATTTGACTGACATACCAGTTTCTATTTTATTTGATACATTGTTCTCCTATTATTTCATATAAACTATTCTTGTTTTCTTAGTAAGACTAAGTATTTTTTTTAAAAAAAAAACCTTATCATTATACTATGAACACAGGCGGTGCTCACTTACTTTTTAACTTCGTTTTATCTTATAAAGGTGGGCTTCTTGAATTCAGCAGGCAAAGGCATACAAGTGATGTACACATCAACCTCTCTTTAACCAGGGGATAGTTTTTAACTCCACCGTTAAAGAAAAGAACCACGTTTTGCTCACTTTCCACAAGCTGCCAGCCCATTGTCCAATTTCAATAAATGCTAACCAAGAAAAGCTGAGATGTATTAAGCATTGCCCTGCAGTTCATTTCATCTGCAGATGTCAGTATTTATTCTAATCAAAGCTGTCTCTGGCCTACAGCTGATTGTCATAAAGACATTCATCTGTTCAGCTGTCCCTTATTTTAGGCCAAATGTGTTCTCAGGCAAAGGTGGAGCCAAGGAAAGGACAAATTTGATATTACTAAACATTGTATTTGTTTGTTAACAAACAGAAGTATTCTTACACCCAATTTTTTAAAAATCTTTTTCATAGTTGATGAACTTGTGCTATAGATAGATGATAGATATATGAATAGTCACATATATACATATTTAACACATACATACATAAAAAGATGGATATTATAGGCTGGGGGCGGTGGCTCATGTCTATAATCCCAGCACTTTGGGAAGTCCAGGTGGGCGGATCACTTGAGATCTGGAGTTCGAGACCAGCCTAGCCAACATGGTGAAACCCCATCTCTACGAAAAAAAAAAAAATAGCCGGATGTGGTGGTGCACACCTGTAATCCCAGCTACTCGGGAGGGGGAGGCAGGAGAATCACTTGAACCCGGGAGGCGAAAGTTGCAGTGAGCCAAAATCATACCACTCCACTCCAGCCTCCAGCCTGGGTGACAGAGGGAGACTCTGTCTCAAAAAAAGAAAAGAAAGATGGATATTATATATTATATTATTATATTTAATGTTGATAACTGCCACTCACACTTTTTTTAACCTTCTCTGGAAGTAGTCTTCTTTCTGCATCTATAAGAATGCCCTAAAGCTTGAAGTACCCTGTTTGGAAGAATGCTTCTGCACTGCTTCCATACCTATGGGCTACTAAACTGCCTGTGTCTTATTAATGTCTTTGTGAATTCATTATCCTTTGAAAAGCTGCATAGTAAAATATCTCTCCTATTGGTGAGAAGCAAATATTTTCTGTCACAAGAACTAGGTTCTGAATGTGCCATCTTCTCAACTGGAATGCCAAATGTATCTATGGCTTCCTCTCCAATTATGTATACAGACCACTAACAGGATTTTGTCCAGATTGTTTTGCTGGAGTGAAGAGTGAATATCTTCTAGGAAAAGGATTTACAATTTGATATAGCCAGGAACTTTCATGGTAAACTATGTACTCCATCATTTCTAGATGAAAGCTTTCAAACCAAACCCCTCATACAGAGCAGTGTTTGGAATAAATACCGATAAATGTTGATTCTTAAGTTCCTCTGGCTAGTTAAGGTATAAATTACCATAGTGAAATATCAAAGTAAATCTTAGTATCTGAAACCCTTCAGGTGAGGCTCCCTTCATTAAGCATCTCCAATTTTACTTTAGAAATGTCAAGCATTTTAAAAACAGATCATATCCTGGTCTACATGGCACTTGCTTCTTATAGGTTCTAAAATGAAATCATTTAAGTCAGCAGTACCTTCTCTGGTAGTCTTGTTTTTGGAAAATATGAAGAGAAGACCCATTGCATACATTAGAGGGATATGATGCTTATTGTTTAAAGAAAACATAAAGAATACTGAAATTATGGCAGAAGTGAAATAACTTTATTTTTTAAGTTTTCAAAGATTTATATTTTTTTCTTAAAACAGCTAAGGTGCAATACTTGTGCTTTAAAAAGGAAAAATAAATATCATGATGACTTCTCATTAAGCATGGAAGATTGAAGGTGTGCACTGAAGATGTACCTTTGGTCCCTTCAATAATTCTTTGAAAATCGTGAAAATTAGATAAAAATCATTTGATCAAAAAAAAAATGGAAGAAAAAAAAAAAAA
>NW_016820406.1:19549-28755 GCF_001698545.2 Rhinopithecus bieti | reverse complement strand
GGGTGACAGAGGGAGACTCTGTCTCAAAAAAAGAAAAGAAAGATGGATATTATATATTATATTATTATATTTAATGTTGATAACTGCCACTCACACTTTTTTTAACCTTCTCTGGAAGTAGTCTTCTTTCTGCATCTATAAGAATGCCCTAAAGCTTGAAGTACCCTGTTTGGAAGAATGCTTCTGCACTGCTTCCATACCTATGGGCTACTAAACTGCCTGTGTCTTATTAATGTCTTTGTGAATTCATTATCCTTTGAAAAGCTGCATAGTAAAATATCTCTCCTATTGGTGAGAAGCAAATATTTTCTGTCACAAGAACTAGGTTCTGAATGTGCCATCTTCTCAACTGGAATGCCAAATGTATCTATGGCTTCCTCTCCAATTATGTATACAGACCACTAACAGGATTTTGTCCAGATTGTTTTTGCTGGAGTGAAGAGTGAATATCTTCTAGGAAAAGGATTTACAATTTGATATAGCCAGGAACTTTCATGGTAAACTATGTACTCCATCATTTCTAGATGAAAGCTTTCAAACCAAACCCCTCATACAGAGCAGTGTTTGGAATAAATACCGATAAATGTTGATTCTTAAGTTCCTCTGGCTAGTTAAGGTATAAATTACCATAGTGAAATATCAAAGTAAATCTTAGTATCTGAAACCCTTCAGGTGAGGCTCCCTTCATTAAGCATCTCCAATTTTACTTTAGAAATGTCAAGCATTTTAAAACAGATCATATCCTGGTCTACATGGCACTTGCTTCTTATAGGTTCTAAAATGAAATCATTTAAGTCAGCAGTACCTTCTCTGGTAGTCTTGTTTTGGAAAATATGAAGAGAAGACCCATTGCATACATTAGAGGGATATGATGCTTATTGTTTAAAGAAAACATAAAGAATACTGAAATTATGGCAGAAGTGAAATAACTTTATTTTTTAAGTTTTCAAAGATTTATATTTTTTTCTTAAAACAGCTAAGGTGCAATACTTGTGCTTTAAAAGGAAAATAAATATCATGATGACTTCTCATTAAGCATGGAAGATTGAAGGTGTGCACTGAAGATGTACCTTTGGTCCCTTCAATAATTCTTTGAAAATCGTGAAAATTAGATAAAATCATTTGATCAAAAAAAAAATGGAAGAAAAAAAAAAAAACAATGGAGGAGACATGCAAATAAGATGGGAGAGTAGTGGCAAATAGAAAGTTGAAAGATAAATGCCTGAGAGTGTTCCCAGATCAAACCGAGAGTTGGGCTGCTTATTTGCAGGGCCCAATAACGAGATGCAGATGAATTGGGAAATAAGATAATTTATTTCTGCAACTGGGTACAGGGAGAAGGCCAGGAAAATGTCACCAGACCAACTCAAAATTAAAAAGTTTGTCAGAGCTTATATACCTTCTAAGCCATATGACTATGTGTAAGTGTGCATTCATCTAAGGACACAGGTGATTAACTTCTTCTAATGTATAACTAACGTCGGAGTCTTGAAGACCTTCCTCTGGAGCCTCAGTAAATTTACTTAATCTAAGTGGGTCTGGGTGCTGGGGTGCTTACACTTATCTTGTCTCCTGCTAAATCATGGAGGTTTGGGGAGTTCCTTTAGACCCCCAATAAAACTTGCTTGTGGAAGGCCGGAGAGTTTTTTCAGACCCCCAATAAAACTTTCTTAATCCTCAATGGGTCCTGTTAAGAATTCCTTCGTTATCTTGTCATGCTTCAAGGCCCGGGAAAGGCCTAGGCAAAACTCTTGGTGGGCTTTTGTTACGTTCCAGCCTTGATATAAGGGCACTGTCTGTATCAGCTTTTAATATTTAACTTAACCATCCAGTCACTGCTGAACCAGTTTTCATGGAGGCCTGCCTGTTCAGCTATTAGTGAGACATGGCCTGCCATAAGAGGAATGTGAGAATGAGATGGAGGATAACAATGAAGCAGGCACATGTTTCTTTCTAGGACCTAGAGAATTCTCAGAAGTTATAACTACCTGGTAGCTCTGAAAGTCTGGATGCAGGCATGGTTGAAGAAAACAAGCACACAAACAAGAAGATTGTTTAACAGTCTGTGTAGGAGTAGTTAGACCTCCAGACCCACTATAAATGGAAGAGATTAGGCCAGGCGCGGTGGCTCATGCCTCAAATCCCAGCACTTTGGTAGGCCAAGGCGGATGGATCATGAGTTCAAGAGATCGAGACCATTCTGGCCAACATAGTGAAACCCCGTCTCTGCTAAAAATACAAAAATTAGTTGGATGTGGTGGCACGCACCTATAGTTCCAGCTACTCAGGAGGCTGAAGCAGGAGGATCGTTTCAACCTGGGAGGTGGAGGTTGCAGTGAGCCCAGATCACACCACTGCACTTCAGCCTGGCGACAGAGCAAGACTCTGACTCAAAAAAGAAAAAATGGCAGATATTAAAATGAGGGGATTCTGGACCTGGGGATTACAGCACAATTTAGAATGAGGATTTCACAACTAAAACTAAGATACAATCTGAGAATCTACATGCTGAGTGATAAAATCCTCTCAGCTCTGTCTTTCAATTTCTAGAGCAATCAAGATTAAAAATCCCAGGAAAGTGATTGGTGGATACATTTCTACCTGGGAAGATTGGCTAAACTAGAAAAGATAATGCACATGCAGAGATTGTAATCAGCAATTCAGCCTCACCCCTAAATATGAAGAAACTACCAAGAATAAGTTTGTGAAAAACTTCTAAAACAAAAAAATAGACCAAAACAAACAAAAAGGGGAATTTAGAGGAAACGGAGATAGTACAAGGAGCAAGAGAGAATGTCATCAACATCATCATCTTCATCATGGTCATCATGATCACATCATAATAAAATAAATCAATAGAATGTTTGGAAGAATAAGTTGATAAAACTACACAGAAAATAGATAAAATATCTAACCTGGAAACAATAGAAGAGTTAACAAAGCAGATCAGTTCAGAAGGTCCTACTCCATCAGAATATAATTTCTGAAAAAACATGACAATAAATCACAGAGGAGGAAATTATCAATAAAATCATAAAATCGAATGTCTCATAAGTGAAGGACTTGAGCTTCCTAAATGAAGAAAACCTACACAATGGCACATTATTGTGAAATTTCAGAGAACTGGGGCAAATAGGAGATTCTAAAAGCTTCCCTAGAGAAAATAAAACAAATAAACCAAGTATCATACAAAGGATCAAAACAAAATGACATTTGATTTATTCATCAGGGAACACTAGGAAAGAGTAGACGTAAGTTTGAAAGAACCTACCCTTCAAAATTCAACAGAAAGTAATTGAATAATTGTTAGTGCGATACCATAAAAATTTAAATTTATATCTAGTTAAAGTATCAAAAAAATGAAAGTAAATGCCTTTTCAGACATGAAAAATCTAAAAAAAAAAAAAAAAAAAATGCAGGCTCTCTCAAGGAGCTACTTGAATATGTATTCCATGGAATTGAGAGAGAATGGAGATCCAGGAAATAGAAGAATGAGGCAAACACAAACCTAAAAATGATGCTTAAGAAAATTTCTTATGTCTCAAACTAAAAGTCAGGATATAATATGTAAAACTAAAATTAAGAAATAAAATATGTGTGTTATTTCAAAGTAACAAAATAAATATCAATAAAATAACTAAAAGAATTGAAAGCAATTAGCCTGGGGAATTGTACTGAGTATTGAGATGGAGTACAGAAGTAGACTGCTGCTTTTCTTTCTTTGACTTTTAATGCAGTGGTCATGTGTTATTTATAAAATAAAACTACATAAAAAAGAAATATGGTGACTTCAAAGGGATTTACTTTTGAATCTCAACACCAACTTATCCCAGTTTTAAGATAACTATACCATTGGTATGAAGAAGCTAGTCATCTTTTATTAAAATAATATAAGCTGTTGCAGAATAATCTAGCAAGTTTTTAAAATATTTTGCTCACTAAAGTGAGATTTTAAGCTAGTAAAATACCAGTGATAGAGAATGCTGTTAAATAATTTTGAATTGCCAAAGTAAACATTGAACTTTTAGCTTCGGCAATGTCCTTTTGAGGAATTTTTCTATTGTGGTGCCCATACAACTCACTGCTCTTTGTTGGCCCAAGTAGATGGGTGACACCTCTATTATCTAAAATTCTTACCACTCTTCCTGTGAAGGACACTACTCTAATAAAAACTACTAACTATAAACCAGCTTTCATTAAACTATTACACACACAGAAGAGTTTGGATTTCATATGTGATAATTTGGGTACTTTATGTGTATACTGTGTGGGAGAGGACGGTATAAAAAACAGCCTAGAGTGAGAAAACTCTGGCATCCTTTAGGGGCCAATGTAGTGCTCCATATTCATTTTAGCGAGATTGCTTTTACAGTGTTTCCGCAGTCAATGTAGTAGACAAAGCACAAGCTTTGGTATCATACCAGACCTTGGATTCAATCCAGCTTGGTCATGAAAAAACCTATGATCTTGGATAAATCATTTAACCTAAGCTTCAGTGTCATCCATATAATGTGGGATGGAAGCCTGTGGGAGGGAATAATACCTACAATAGAGTTAACGTGAGTATTAAATGAGATAACATATGCAAGGTGCTCAATATACTACACATTAGAGACCACTCTCTATTGTGGTCTCTATATTTTAGTTATTTCTTAAATTCACTCCAATTTGAAATTTATTCTTATGAATGAATTATTTACTACGTTGTTTCAGCCTCTAGTCACTACAGGAATGGTATTTTCTAAATCTTATTTATCTCCTTTAACAGTTTAGGGAAATGCTGTTGATAGTTACTATAGTATATTTAAATAGCTTCCATTGTAGTGACTGAAATCCTCAAGTGTTTAACATTACCAAAGAGTATATCTGAGAATAAATATATAGCATTGCATGTGCAGCATATCTTGACATGTATCCATTATTTTTAGGCACCTAAAAGATGACTTTTAGGGACTGTAATCTTAGGCTGCTGCTTTTTCCCTAAATTTGGCCTAGATTTCAAAGTGAGTCATAGTACCTGAAATCCTCCAGGTGAGAGTCCTTTCATCAAGTGTCTCCAATCTTACTGTAGAACTGTGAAACATTTAAAAAATCATTATATCTAGAGTTGTTATGCCTTTTATAAGAATTTGGAGAATAATGCAGATATAATATAAAAGCCATGCATTCACAAAACCTTGCTTTCATCCACATATAACATTAGATATTTTCCTATGTAGACAGGGACTCTTGTATGTTTTCTTGTTTCTACCTTATAATCCCCTTTCTGATGCATTTAATCTCTCTGCTCCCCTCTTTTGTATGTGAAATTTGCATTTGCTGATGAAATAGGAAATTTTTCCTGACCCCTTCCTGATCTTCATGACAGGGATGCCTCGCTTACTCAGCCCATAGATCTTAACCCCTCATGGGACGGGGAGCATGCAGGTAAGCAGGTGCAGGTGAGCGGGTGCAGGAGCCGGTAGGAGTACTTCTGGGTGCTGGTAGGAGCAGAACTCCATGCAGCCCCATGGCAGTGTCTAGGACAGGGTACCCAGGGCCCCTGGAGCCCCAGACGGCATTTGTTACTCTTTTAGCTTTGCCATCTGTGAATAGCTTAAGTGTTAAACAGCTAAAACATCTACACCCATGGCTCCCAGGCTCTTGTTCCTTGTCCAGGAAGAATCAGGTCACACTAATGAATTGGAGGGTGATGAATATGGAGATTTTTGGTGCCAATTAAAGTGACTTTCACTGGAAAGGGGAGCTAGAAAGGGGAAGGAGTGGGAAAGTGGTCTTCTCCTGGCATCTGGCCATCCCCAGCCAGGCTCTTCTCTGAAGACCCACGGTCAGGCCATCCCTCTGAAGTCAAGCTGCTTCCCTTTGATGTCTGGCTGCTTCTTCTCTTCTCTCCTTCTCTGCCACTTCTCTGCCACTGTAGCCTGGGGTTTTTATGGATACAGGACGGGGGGTGGAGTGGGCCAGGGTGGTTTTCGAAAAGGCAACATTCAAGTGGGAAAATGGGGATATTCTCACTTTGGGCAGTTTTTCTAGGCTTGATGGTGGGGCTTTGCCAGGGACCTCACCTTTTTCTGCCTAGAATTTCTCTGCCTCCTGTCCCTATCACTAAGATCTCTGTTGATCCAATTTGACACTTATTTATTGGTCATATACCTGGAATCTGGAACCATATTAGATGAAAGAAAAAATGGTTTATTTTAAAGGACCTACACACAATTAGATAAACTGTTATTTGTAGAATTAAAAAAAGGTTTTCCTGTAAGATAGACCAGTGAGAAAACATACATCCTAATGCCTACCTTAGTATGTGCTCAATAAATTTTACCTGTTGCTCTTTCCCATTGTAATTAATTCCATATTCTCTATTCTATTTACTATTATCAATTATTTATATTTATTTTATTTTTCTTATTTGGATTGCTGCTTGTTTTCATCACCCTTTAAGTTTGTTAAGCACACACCCCCCAAAGGAACTCATTCCAGTGAAACTCTGCAGAACACTACATAACGTGATCTTCCCATAGTAAGTTCTTAAATTGTGCTGCTGTGCATGATTGTAAAGATATTCTTAAGTATCTTTCTGCTCATTATGTAATATCCTGGTTTTCTTCATGCATTTCCAATTCCTCAGTCAATTTTTGAGTTTTTAGTTTTTTTTTATCTGAGTGTTGCTCTTAATGATCTACCATATTAAGTGACGATATATGTTAGTCACTTTGTTCGTTTTTTTTAAATGTTAGTTTTTTTTAAAAAAAATTAATCTGAGACTGGCTCTTACAGAGGTAGCAGAATAAGTGACAAATGTTACACAAATGTTAAACATTTGGGGGTCTCAGAAAGGTGTTTACCCCTCTCATATACTATTCCTCTTATTTTCCTGGCACACTTTAGTTCATATAGAAATATCATGCTGATTTTCTCAACTGGTTACTGCAAGGTACAATCCCCTTTTACAAATAAGAAACTAAGGTGCAGAAACTCAAATGGTTTGACTAAGGACATTCAGCTAGTAAGTGCTGAAACTGGGATTAAAGCTCCAAACCCCAAACAGGATTCTTGCTCTTAGTATAGCGTAAATTGTAACAAGCACATGTTATTCAATAAAAGAGGTGGCCTATTTTCGAAATTTCCCTCCGAAATAAAAAATTGTAGCAATAATAGCTGCATATGAGGGCTATACTACTAAATCTTTAACATAAGACTGAAGTCTCTGTTTCTCAGTAAAATTTCCAGCTGGCTCAGGATTCCACATCCATGGTTCGTGTTAGGAATGTTAAACATGGGCCAGAACCTTAAGCACTAGCATGTTATAAATTCATACATAAAGACAACTCGCCTGCCCCCACCTTATTACATACATCTTGATGCTCATGGCAGTGTAAATACTAGGGCAACTAGATTGGTAAATTGAGCCCATCTCCTTGATAACTCAGAAGAATTTTTTTCTTTTGTAATCTATCCTTTTCTTCTGAGTAAGATGACACTTTCCCCTCGCCCCCTGCCCCATTCCATTTTTTCTTTAATTGTTCAAGTCCACCTCATTGGTTCAGGGAGGGAAAATGACTAGATCTCAAGGACTGAATCTTTACACTCCATTTTTAAAATTTCAGACTGAGAAAGAGTGATAGAAAAGCCTTAACTTGATTTTTCTATTAAGAATAGAGCAAAGTGGCTGGGTGTGGTGGCTCACACCTGTAATCCCAGCACTTTGGGAAGCCAAGTGGGTGGATCATGAGGTCAGGAGAGCGAGACCATCCTGACTAACATGATGAAACCCCGTCTCTACTAAAAATACAAAAAATTAGCTGAATGTGGTGGCGGGCACCTGTAGTCCCAGCTACTTGGGAGGCTGAGGCAGGAGAATGGTGTGAACCCAGGAGGCAGAGCTTGCAGTGAGCCAAGATCGCACCACTGCACTCCAGCCTGGGAAACAGAGCGAGACTCTGTCTCAAAATATAAAATAAAATAAAATAAAATAAAATAAAATAAAATAAAATAAAATAAAATAGCAAAGTAAAAGACCATTCCAATAAATACTTTAGGTAAGACTCAGTTTGAGTCTTGGGAAAAGTCAGAAGAACTTCTGTCCCTCAGTTTGCATATAGTTCTCTCTGGGGTACTGTTATAATTGACAGTGATGTTTATAGCCTCACTCTTTACATCTGCACAACACAGAGGAACATTGTCCAGCTACTTCTTCTGTGGAGATGCATAGAAATTGGTCAATAATTCCCTTGGTTGGCCCTTCGTAAGCCATTGAGACATATTTCCTTTTATAAGATTTAAAAACAGCTAAGTCTGAAAATTTCCAAAATGAAACACCTCATAATAGATTTTCCCGAAGCAGAATATTAGTAAAGAAAGCAAGGTGTAAGCCTCTTGGACAATGTATATTAGTATAGCCCCAAATTATCTACAGAAGGATTTCCTGGTGGAATGAGGTTCTTTTAGCAGGTAGAATGCAATTTGAAAGTGCTAGTAGTAGAGAAGGGAAACGTGGAATGTGTGGTAATTGGATAAAAGCATTTGTACTGTTCTGATGGTTAAGTGGTAGGTTTTATTTTAACACAGCATATCTAAGAAAGCTTTCATGATCATAATGGGACCTTCAAATACTTCATGCAAAATTTGTCTTTGCATTGTAGCACCTATTTTAATTTAAATGGTTCAAAAATTAGCTTTAGCTTATTAGAAATTCTGTAGGTAGGAGAGGCAGGTCCTTGGACTTGCATTTGAAAATAGTTCAGTGAACAGATTCCCAAGAACCCTGCTACATGGTTAGAGCTAAGTAATATTATCAGTAGAAATTTATGGGGAAATGGAATGGGTCACAAAGAATTTGTAGCATCTAGAATAGAAATAAACAGCGAGAGGTGAAGCTGATCTTTGTATTTTAGAATTACAGAACTACGCCTGTAATCCCAGCACTTTGGGAGGCTGAGGCGGGCAAATGACCTGAGGTCAGGAGTTCAAGAACAGCCTGGCCAACATGGTGAAACACCATCTCCATTAAAAAGAGAAAAATTATTCTGGCATGGTGGCAAGCATCTGTAATCCAAGCTACTTGGGAGGCTTACAAGTACTACTTGAGGCTGAACCCAGGAGGTAGAAGTTGCAGTGAGCTGAGACCATGCCATTGCACTCCAACCTGGGTGACAAGAGTGAAAACTCAATCTCAAAAAAAAAAAAAAAAAAAAAAAATTTAA
>NW_016820406.1:10760-19258 GCF_001698545.2 Rhinopithecus bieti | reverse complement strand
AACTAATCACATCCTATTTTCTATTGTGGGCCAATAAATATAACAACTAAACAAATCTACATAACATCTACCTTAAGGTTAGATCCTTCTGAATTTTTTTTTAACTTTTTAGTGCCTTTCTAAAATCTCCATTCAATCCATTATCCCATCATTTTGTTTACCCAAAAAATAACTGTAACTCAGACCTCAGTAGTCACATTAAAAATGTTTGTGAAGCTACGTTTTACCTATTATTAATGTATTACACAGCAAAACAGAAGCCAGTCATGCACTGGAGAAAATTGCACTGAACTATAAATCAGGACTTTATGTTTTGGTCCTTCCTGTGCCATTAACTACATGTGTGACCTTCAGCAATCCTCTCAATCTCTCTCTCTCTCTCTCTCTCTCTCTCTCTCTCTCTTTCTCTTTCTCTCTCGCTCTTTCTCCTTCCTCCCTCTCTCCCTCCCTTCTCTCTCTCTCTCTCGGTCTCAGTTTCACCTTTTGGTCTCAGATTCACCTTTTGTGAAATAAAGGGAATCAATTCAATGATCTCTATGGTCTTTCTAGATACAAAGCTCTATGATCCTTTGACCTTGTTAAAAATAATAGCAAAGTCCATGCTATAGTCAAAGAAATAGCCTGGAGAAGTAACAAGTCCTATTAGAAGCAAAACAAACAGCAAAACATTGGTAAGAAACCATAATTAAATGGAATTTTTGAAGAAACAATTAGCTCATCATAGGAAACAGAATAGTAATTCTGTACTATTAATATTTTACAAAAAAATAGCTCTCTGCTCCTCCCTGCAATAAAAGGCACTGCAGATTGCTGTATTATAGTCAGTTTATAACTGGGTAATCATAATTAATGGAAAGAGATTCAATAATTCAGTGAAGCAAGATGAAGTTTGGAAGGTCATACACACAAACAGAAGAGGATACACTGAAATAGAAGAAATATTTGGCTGTGTAAGAATTTCTGCCTTATTAGGACTGTGTGTTTGCTGATCTTGGCATTAGGACCCTGAACGGAAAAAATTTTTAAGGCCAACTTAAAAAAAAAACAAAAAAACATGCACTCATTGCATGCACTAATGTTCTCAATCAGGGTAGATGATCTTTTTAAATCAAGTTAGATTTGAAAAGAGAAATGTAGAAAAAAACCACGGACTTGTTCTTTGTTCTTGTATTATTGTAACTATTAATTAGTTTCAGTCTTCAGCTGTTAAACAACCAAGGAACACAACATATGTGGCCAGAGGGAGATTACAATGAACTCTGTGTTTAGAGAAGCTTTGTTTGTCTGTTGGTTCTCACTTTTGGGGCGCAAGCTCCTTGAGTCTAGGGACTATGTCTTATTTGCCTTTGTATCATCCACAGTCTCTTACAGAGAATCTAGCTTGGTCTCATGAACTGCAGGCATTAAAGTCGTCATGTTAATCAATAAAAAAGTACTTGCATTGTCAGGAATAAAAGCTAGTAAAAATTTGGCTATTATATACTGCGTGAGATTTTAGTGAATACATAAGAACTCTTTGTAATTAATATGTTTGATGTTCAAAAGCACACTGACATACCTGAGAATCTTTGGAAATTTTCTTGACTATTTTAAACAAACTCGAATAATCCAGTTTATATAATTTATTTGGGAAATATTTTCTACATAGGTAGTTAAAAGGTAATCTTCTATCTAACTTATGTGTGGGTTATTAATAACTCAGTTATATAGAACTAGTGAGATTCTATACATATTTGATACCAAAACATCCATGCTAAGAGAAGGTAGTGATGATGAGATAATACTGATGAAAATAAAAATGATTCCTATGAAGATTTCAAAAGTCAAATATCACTATCTGTATGGAAATCTTTCTATGGCAAAATAAATATAAATTAATTTCTTAAGGATTCATGTAAGTGAACTAAAAACAGTATAGATAATTAAAAGCTTTAGTTAAAATATGTTTAATAATTAATTATAAAAGGTTTGAATAACAATTTGGAAGTAATGCTCTTAGAAGTCCAAAAATTTTAAAGAACCTAAGAAGCCACTAGGTTAGAACAAATCTCCCTTGGCCAAACCCAAGCACCTACTCAAGATTTCTGAACATGTAGTAAATGTTTCTTTCTTTAGAAAAATTCCATGAGGTGGCCGGGTGCGGTGGCTCACGTCTCTAATCCCAGCACTTTGGGAGGCCGAGGCGGGCGGATCACGAGGTCAGGAGATTGAGACCATCCTGGCTAACACAGTGAAAACCCCTCTCTACTAAAAATACAAAAAAATTAGCCAGACGTGGTGGCGGGCGCCTGTAGTCCCGGCTACTCGGGAGGCTGAGGCTGGAGAATGGTGTGAACTCGGGAGGCAGATCTTGCAGTGAGCCGAGATCGTGCCACTGCACTCCAGTCTGGGCGACAGACAGAGACTCTGTCTAAAAAAACAAAAAAATTCCATGAGGCTAGTCACTATAAGACCCCGTTGACTTCGTGAGTTCATACTCTATTTCCTATTTTGCTATTACTTAAGTTCATTAGACAATTTTTGCCTTTGAGAAAGTTTAGACTTTTTGCAATGCTTATCTTTGTCCTTTTTCCTTTGTAAATGTATCATCTTGACCTTAAATTAATAAAACTCCAATAATGGGTATATTAAGTTTAACATTCAGTGAAAGTCACACAGTGAACTGCTTTTTTAGGACATTCAAGCAATAACTTTCCTTTTTTAGGACATTCAAGCAATAAATAAATATTTCTTGTAGTAATAATACAGTGATTCAGAGGCTTGCTGTAAGATTGGAGCAGAGCTTTTCACATGGTGTCATCCACTCCTTGGTACAAGCTTTTCCAAATATCTTTCATGAATTCCCACATTTCCACCATTCTGTCCCTAATTTTTATCTCTTCCCTTGCAGGAGTATTTATGGGAGATGGGGAGGGGTTCAGAAAGAGGAGTGGAAGTAAGGCTAAAGAGTTCCGGGCACGGTGGCTCACACCTGTTAATCCCAGCACTTTGGGAGGGCGAGGCGAGCAGATCACCTGAGGTCAAGTTCAAGACCAGCCTATCAACATGAGAAAACTCATCTCTACTAAAAATACAAAACTAGCCGGTCATGGCAGCGCAGCCTATAATCCCGTACTCGGGAGGCTGAGGCAGGAGAAATTCAGCTGAATCCCGGAGGCGGAGGTTGCGGTGAGGCTGCGATGGCGCCACTGCACTCCAGCATAGGCAACAAGAGCAAAACTCCATTTTTTTCTGTAAAAAAAAAATTAATTAAATTAAAAAGAGTAGCATTTGTAAGGTAAGGACATTTTATCATTGCTAATTTAAACACCCCCCCCCCCCCTTATTGGTACGGATAATGCATTTGCAAAATCCACACATTTTGCTAGCAGTCTTGTGAACAATTCGCACTTTGAAAGTTCTAGTCTCTTGGACTTATAGTGTTCATTTTTAAGATGGGACTGCATTGAAGCTAGTATGCCACAACCACCAGGTGAGCAATCTGAATGGGCCTCAATTGATGTGGGGGCATTCTCATATGCAAATACTCATTTAGAAACCTTATGGACCGTGTGCCGGTGGCCACGTCTGTATTCCCCATACTTTGGGAAGCCGAGGTGGGCAGATCACCTGAGGGTCAGGGAGTTTGATATAGCCTGGAGAACATGGTGAAAACCTGTGTCTTACCAAAAATACAAAAAAAAAAAAAAAAAAAAAAAAAAAAAAAAAAAAAAAGCCCGGGCGCGGTGTGCAGGTGCCGGTAATCCCAGTCTACTCAGGAGGCTGGAGGCAGAAGAATCGCTTGAACCCAGGAGGTGGGGAGTGCAGTGAGCAGAGATTGTGCCACTGCACTTCAGCATGGGGCAACAAAGAGCGACATCCATCTATATACATGAATTGCCACATGCTTTGTCTAAACAAATGCTGCAAATGTGAAGTTATACTTCCAACAAATGTGAAGCTATACTTCCAATAAACACAACAAACAAAGTACTTGTGAAAGTACTTGTGAAATAGTCAGTCTTTGGGGACTCGGTTTTGATTATTTAAAAGGCAAAGGAAGAGAGAAAAACTAATTTCCACTTGGACAGCTGTTTGTTTTCCTTGTTCATTTGAAATCAGGGCCAACAGTAATAATGGTTTTCTATGACCCTAACGCTCTCTCTTCATTAAGAGCAGACTGATTGGTCTTCATTAGACCAGACTCTGAACAAACAGGTCATTTTCTATAGAAGAGCTATGATACATGTGCTTCCTATTGCCAGATTTGAAACCTCCATATATTTTAGCCGAATGTCAATCCTTTGCCTGTTGACTACACAGGCACATTTTAGGATCATGGGTTAGGGCTGGTGATTACTGAAAATAATTACTTATTATAATTAATAACAACATAGCGGGGATTTCAGTCTGCTTTGTTTGGCATAAAATAAAAGGTTTGAAAGACACTCGTTTTTCTTAGCCCTGCACCTCAGAATGAAATACTTGCTGTCCTTGTTTTCCAGTACTGAGTATGATGTAGGAGATAAAACAACTTGCTGAACGTAAAACAGAACAAAAGTTGAGCAGGAAAAGTATTGGGAGTAAAACTTCAAGCTAAGTAATAATTAAGCACCTAGTTTCATTGCCTAACTTTCTCATGCATAGTACTGCCTTGGCTCATACTGTGTGCACTACCATTTCCTCTTCATTTTCTATAACACTTATTTGTCCCAGAGCTTAAAAGAAGCAACATCACACAGTGACAGATATGGCACTATCTTAACAGAAATTTCAACAAAACAGGGCTCAGTTGAGATTCAAACATACAGAAGAAAGAGTCAAGCTCTGCAACATATCATTTAATCATTATTTTTAAAATTTACCTTAAAAAAATCAAGTATCATATTTATCTTGGAAAATCAAATCCTGTACTAGCAAATGATCAATTTGTTGCCCAATGGTTACGAGACAATAAAGTAAAAGGCCAAGCACAAAAGAAGCTCATAGAGACTTATGATAAATTTGATTGTGGACAGAAATATTTTTCAATTGTTTAGACAGATGTTGTAATTGAAATCTAATTTTTGGAGAAATGTAATAAATTGAGGTCACTAGTAATTTCAATACATTAAAATCATCTATGTAGATGGTCTGAATGCTAAGATAATGTAGCATTAAGCACTAGCATTACAGTGGTTCAACATGTTATGTGTTATAATTGATTCTCTCTTTAGCATTATTAATAATTAGATCATAATTACTGGTTCTAAGACATAAGAATTGATAAGTTAAGGAATTCTCAGTTTTACATTCCCACTACCTTTTTAATCTACATGCTAATCACTAGAATAAGTCATGCCAACTTATATTTAGAAACCAGACCTATTCTACGACCACAGTACTGTGTTTTCCTAAGAAAATGTTTTTACCTGCTTTGCCTAATCCAATTTAAAATACTCTAATTTTAAATACCTCACAGAACAGCACATGTAGCGCTTACATTTATATAATGATTCTATTCTTAATTACATTTTAAGATAGCCCAGATCTGAAATGCAATCTATTATTCCCCTGTCAGACTCAGAGAAGACTGATATGTCCAAGTTCATGCTTCCTGGTTTGTGGGCTACAGGAAACCAATACACTGGATGATTGAAACTGTTCAATAAATTCAGAAAAAGTAAAAGAAAAGTATCTATCTGATTATTTTGGCTAGAATCACCAAATATTCATTATTTAGAATGGGTTCCATCCAATATTTTATAGATATCTCATGCACAAAAGCATGAAGTTGTCATATTCCTTTCACATTATTTGACTCAACATAATATTCACCTTCTTTGGCAATTTAGATTTTGCTTCAGTGATGGCAGTAGATACTGGTACTTTATTATTTCACTTCAGATAATAATTGCATTTCTATTTCTTTTTTATTACAAATCAATAATGCAATTAACATAACAAGATCCCAAGAGCTATTTCTGTAATTATTGCACTTATAAGGAAAAGAATCTCTGCATAAGATGTAAAACTGCTTGAAACAAAGACATAAAGCTGGTTCCAGAAATCCACCCCGGAGAAAAAGAAAATAGTATACTTTTTATGTGATCTTTTTCTTTTTTAAAATATTTTGTAAGGACTAAAGAAAGAATATCACAAATCAAATATGGAACTCACTCTATTCACTGCAAGAAACAACATATTCCAGTCTTGTCTCCTAAAAAAATGTGCTGTCCTTCAGTTATGTTGATACTATTTAATATCATTATTTCCTTTATTTTTTAACTTGTTGACAAACAACTTTAGTACCTGAATAGGAAACTAAGAAATCTGACCATGCATATATGCTACTTACTGTTGTAATCAAATAACACTTATAACCCAGTTAATCTGATGTATATAATGGCAGTCATGAATTGTTTGCAGGATAATTAGGCAAAAATGTAAGTAGTTAGCATAGAGAGTGCTAACTGATTACTATTAATATTTACAAGGACATATCCTGCTCTCTGTCTCTCTCACACACACAAGCACATGCATTCTTCTTGTCTCCCATTTTTAGGTCTCCCATTTTTCAGCCAATTATATCAGCATTTGAATTTCATAGACTGTGAATATTAATGACAGTAAGAGGCAGTGGCAGAGATTCTTATTAAGATAGATCACATACTTAGACAGTTAACAATGGTAGATGCAAGTATCAGGAGTCACAGCAAGGTTCATTAAGGTGGATAGTTAGTGTTGAAAGGTCTTGGCATATGAGTAGACAATGAAATTCAATAACATATGGTGTACAGAAGTGGAGCTCTAAGGCCCCACTTAGCAATGAAACTCAATAAGATATGGTATACAGAAGTGGAACGCTAAGGCCCCACTTAGCATCTCAGAACTGAGGTGTCAAAAAGTCCATGATTAATGCATAGTGGCAACTGGTGGCCGATAGAGCAGCAGGGGGCAGTCTCACGTCCGAAGTGGGACTATGCCTTTAGTCAGGTCAGAGAGGACTCTAATGGCAAAGATTAAATGGCTTCTGATCCAGGTAACATAAGGGTTATTATTTCTGAAGTAATACTTGAAAACTCATCAGAATGTATGCCTTATGTCAAAAATCAGCCAGAGTGAACATTGTAACCGGAAATCAAGGCATTTCACTCCCCTACTGAACACTTCCAGTTGTATTCCTTCATATCTAGAATGAAATCTAAACTCCTTAGCGTGGCTTACAAGGTTTACTATAACTAACCTCAACCTTACACTGCCTTTTGCATTTTCCCTGGAATATGCTAAAGTCAGTTTCATCTCTGGGCCTTCAGACGTTCTGTCCTCTTTGCCTGCAATTATGGCTCATTCCCTTAATTCACTAAAGTATTAAAGTCTGTGTTCAGATGTCACCTTCTCAGAGATAACCTCTCTGAAACCCTATCAAAGACAGCACCCCCTTTGTTCTATAGCACCTTATCAGTGTTTTCTTTGTATAAGACATTATTGAATATATTTGTTTATTTTACTAGAATATCAGCTCCATGAAGACAGAGCTTTCTGTCTGTTGTGTCAACTTGTATCACTAACATCAGATTTGGAATTACTGCTATGAAGCTAATGAAACTTACATTCCACAGGCTTTTACTTGTATAGGCCCCTTTCAAGGCCTTACATGCAATACTGTATTTATGATTTGCAGTTTACTTTCCTAAGTGGGTCTATCAACTTTGTGTAAGCTTTAGACTTCACTAAACCCCAGCTTAGCATCTAGAGCCCTTAATAAATATTTTTTAATGAAATAATTTAAAATGAATAAATACCTTAAATACCTTGGGATAAAATATTTGTTAGATTTTCCTTAATAGCAAGTTTTGGTAAGGATTGGGCTTAAGTTTAAATGCTTAAGGATGTTGGCTATACATTGAGGGTATGGAAAAGGGACTATTCTGGAGTATCTGGAAGAGATACTAGAAAAGGATGCTGCAGGCTCTAAGACAATCTTTACTTACTTCATAATTTTTCTTAGTGGCAGGACACCAAATTAAGACTGAGGGATACATTATGATTTACTCCCCTAATAAATGGTGTTCCAATTATAATTACATTCCTTGTGACACAGCTCTCTTTCTCTTAACGTTTCTTAAGATATGAGCTATTCCTTCTGGTATATCCAGGGAGTATCCATATTTTAAGGAAATCACTGGAGCATGACTGTCTCCTTATTACTAAACTGGATTTTTTTTTCCTTTTCTCCACATTGTTTTTACAGTCCCCAAGGCTTTTAAGAAAGTTTATGGATTCAGTCAGGGTTGTGCCATAAAGTGGCATTTGACTGGTGGAAAAATAGACACTTGCTGTATGCATATCTTTTAAATATAGTTAAATACACACCTATATATATATTTATATATACACATGCACACATATCTCACACACACAGACAGGGAGAGAGTGAGTGAGTTAGCAAATAAACCTTAGGATTTATTTTCACTTGTTAATAGTAACTCCTCCGTAGTATCATTCAGCTCTTCCTGAACCGTTAATAAGGAATTCAT
>NW_016820406.1:3674-10663 GCF_001698545.2 Rhinopithecus bieti | reverse complement strand
CAAATAATTAGGTACTGCAGGCTCACATCACGATTATTTAGGGAAATGTTATGCTTTTACTACCATGTCAGTTAGCAAATTCTCTCTTACAAAAAAAGGTCATGAAGCAAAACTACCCTATCTTCCCCTGATTCCATCAGAAAAAAAAACAATAAAAATATTTTAAACTACAAAAAATAAAAATAAAATGCATAAAATTGCTTCTCCATAAATTGTAATTCAAGAATAATTTCTAGTCTGTTGTGTTTGTGCAAACAAGTTGTTCCTCTTGGACAACTTTTATTTTAATTAAATAACAGATTCAACCCACTGCAAATAATTGTGTTGCTAATCTTATTACATTACTGTGAACTGAAAGTGAGGAAAAACTGGTCAATGTCAATCAATTGGAGGAATAGAGAGCTTTTTTGACGGAATTGTATAATGGATGAAGCATAAAATGAGATAATTAGAAGATGTTTGTCTTAGAAAGTGCTAAGTTCATAATTAGAAGGAAAAAAAATTTATATCCTAATATTATCCTTTGTAAATACACACATTCTGTCTCTACTTGACTGCATCAATATATTTTTCCAAACCAATAATGTTCTGTTCATCTGCAACTTGTCCTGAGGTTGGAAAACTAATGGAAGAATGTAAACTATGCAGACTACTCATATTTCTTGTCTCATGTGCATGCTATTATATGATCATTCAAAAGTAGCTCCTTAACAAGAAAGAGGAAACCTTTCTTGAATATATGACTCCAGGGTGGTTGTTGGGAAAAAAAACTTTGAACACTCTATTCCAAAATTTTAAACCTGCCTTCTTTCAGGATTATGTTTTACACACTAAATAATCCCCAGGTAAATGTCTAAATATTAGGCATAGTTCAACAATTTGTTTCTTACAAGAAAATCAAAGCATTTTGTTGAGAGATTTTGTGGTCTGTCATATAGTTAGGGCATAGTCCCTTTACTCATAATATGTGGATTTCTAATATATTGCATTATATTTCTTTACGGCTTATAAAACACTTTCTTCCTTACCACAATGTTGTGAAGTAGGCAAGGCTCATTTTGTCATCTCTGTTTCCACTTTACAGATGAGAAAATTTGAGCCTAGTGAGTAGGCAGCAGAAAGAAAACTTAAATTCAGGTCTTTTGACTCCAAGACTACTGATTCTTTCCTATATACCATTAAGAAATAATAATTTAATGAGCTGAAGAATAAGATTGGGAGGGCTTAAAACCTTGAAATTGATGTCAATTCTCTTTTACAGGCCAGACAAGGATATATTACCAGCCTTGTCGCTTTGACAAATTTCACAGTACCAATGATGCATGTAATAAAGCCCAACTGAGTGACTGGCCAAACAGATTAGACAGGATTTCCCATTTAATTTTATCTCTTTGCCAAGACATATCAGCCTGTTGTTGTTGTTTTTAACACTAGGCAGAGTTTCAAGGTGCGTATTTAATGTTAGGGTTGGAAGAGGATTTAAACAGTACCTACAAATAAAGAAGATGAGGTACAGAGGTGCTGTGACTTGACCAAGTTCACACAGTTAGTAATATAGCTGGACATATAATTCTGCTATTTTATATGCCAATCAAGTCTCTTTCCATCAGATCATCCAAATCTTTCCTCATGCTATTGCAACATGTAGGTTTGAACAAAAAATATATATTAATATAAAATATTAGATTAATGATAGCTGAAAAAGTCAGTACCCAAATAGAGTGATTAAATGAATTCAGAGTCCTTTTCACTAGTAAAATAACATTATTTTATTGTAAATTACATTCTTATATTTTCTAATTCTGTTACTATCAAGTTGATGCTCTTAATGTAAAAGCATTGGGGATTCATTTGATGCATTTGTGATTATCAGAACGTGTCAGTATGAACTATTTCTCAATAATTATATGAATAGCAACCTTGTGTACATATGACCTATAAATTTAATATTTAAAACTCTTACCTTTTTAAGATGAAATGTTCCACTCTAAATAAAGATCCCAATTTCTGACTGGGTAGATTATGTTCATGTATTCTGACAGCAATCAAGATGATTTAACTTACTTTGCATTATCTAAAATTGTTTTATGTTATGGAATACAACCTAGTAAAAATAACTAAAATGAATTGTCACATACTTTGCATCTGTTCATAACCAGAAACATCCATGCTTCTGACGTTTAACATAAGGTATAATAGCTAGATAATATTAAAAATTTTCCCAAGACTCTTGCTCCTGTTCTCACATTATTTTAACTGTAATTGCAATAGTTTATTAACCAATCTCACTGCCTCTAATTTCTTTTTATTTCTGAATTTAGTTGTCAGATTCATCTTCCTAAAATCCAGTTTTGGGATACTACTTTTAATTTTCCTCTGTACCTAAATTCAAATGCCTCTGCAATTTGCCCCTCTCTGTCCCCTGGCTTTTCTCTTGCTTGAGCATCATAAAGTCTAGTGCATTTCCAACACTGTCCAGGAGAGGGTATGCTTACTCGCAAATGAAGCTATCTTGGCTAACCCTGAAGCGACATGAGGACCTCAGGCAATCTCAGGTAGCTAACAGAAACCATTAAGAACATTCAAGGAATACCTTTAGCTTTTACTACTTCTAATACAACACAGGACACTGAGTGACAGCACTGTGAATTTCTCAGTTGAAGTAAACATCCATAGTATTTACTTTAGACTTCAATGATCTCCCTTTTCTCTTCCTTCTTATATATACTATGCTCAACCTAAAATATTTATTTTCTTTTATCTTCCTCAACAATTCTAAATTTACTACTTAAACTCTCTGTACCTCAATTTTCTAATCTGTAAAATGGGTATGACCATAACGATACCTATTCCATAGTGTTGACATTAGGATTAAGTGTAAACCACACTGGGGTAGGGAGTTGAGTGAGGCCAACTTTCCCCCACTTCCCTGGTGACCCGCATGACACAGCAGAGGCAGCCCTAATCCTCCTGGGAAAATAATTGAACTGGGAACCACAACCTCATCCTTCACAGCAGCCACAGCAAGCCCCACCCTAGGAGAATCTGAGCTCAGACATGCCTAATCTTGTCCCCTCCTGATGGTTTTTCTCCACACAGACTAGTAGATGAAGACAAAGGTCATATTCTCTTGGGAGTTCTAGGGCTCTGCCTACTGCCTTATTCTCCCCATACTACCACAGCTGATGCTCTCTTGAAAGTGCCACCTCCTGGCAGGTGGCCAAACAGCACAAAACTTAGTGCAGTAAACAGCAAGAATACAATGAAGGACCCTCACAGAGTCCATTTCACTCCCCTGTCACCTCTACTAGAGCAGGTGCTGCTATCTATGACTGAGAGACTGGAAGATTATTCACACCACAGAACTCTGCAAACATCCCCCAGTATCAGCCCAGAACCCACTGGCCTCACTGGGTGGCTAAACCCAGAAGAAAAATAACAATCACTACAGTTTGGTTCTCAGGAAGCCACATCCCTAGGAAAAAGGGGAGAGTAATACATTAGAGGAGCACCACATGGGACAAAAGAGTCTGAACAGCAACCTTTGAGCACCAGATCTTCTTTCTAACATAGACTACCCAAATGAGAAGGAAGGAGAAAAAAAATTCTGGTAATATGACAAAACAAGACTCTTTGGCACCCTCAAAAAATCAAACTAGCTCACTAGCAATGGAACCAAACCGTGAAGAAATCCCTGATTTGCCAGAAAAAAAAATTCAGAGGGTGGGTTACTAAGCTAATCAAGGAGGCACCAGAGATAGGTAAAGTTCAATTCAGTGAAATAAAAAACAGGTACAAGATATGAGAGGAGAAAACTTCAGGGAAATAGATAGCATAAATAAAATCCATCAGAACTTCTGGAAATCAATGGCACACTTATAGAAATGCAAAATGCACTAGAAAATCACAGCAATAGAATTGAACAAACAGAAGAAAGAACTTCAGATCTTGAAGACAAGGTTTTCTAAATAACCAAATCCAACAAAGACAAAGATAAAAGAATTTTTTAAAAGTGAACAAAGGCTCCCAGAAGTTTGGGATTATGTTAAAAGACCAAACCAAAGAATAATTGGCATTCCTGAGGAAGAAGAAAAATCTAAAAGTGTGGAAAATATATTTGGGGGAATCATCAAGGAAAACTTTCCAGGCCTTCCTAGAGGTTTAGACACTGAGATATAAGAAGCTCAAAGAACAACTGGGAAATGCATCCCAGAAACATCATCACCTAGGCACATAGTCATCAGGTTATCCCAAGTCAAGATGAAGAAAATATCATGACCTGTGAGGCAAAAACACCAGGTTACCTATAAAGGAAATCCTATCAGATTAACAGCAGATTTCTCAGCAGAAATCCTACATGCTGGAAGGGATTAGGTCCCTACCTTCTGGCTCATTAAACAAAACAATTATCAGCCAAGAATTTTATATCCAGAGAAACTAAGCTTCATAAATAAATAAAAGATACAGTCTTTTTTAGACAAACAAATGCTAAAAGAATAGGCACTACCAAACCAGCACTACAAGAACTGCTAAAAGGAACTCTAAATCTTGAAACAAATCCTTGAAATACTTTAAAATAGAACCTCCTTAAAGCATAAACTTCATAGTACCTATAAAACAACAACAAAATATATTTTAAAAATACAAGGTATTCAGCCAACAAATAGCATGATATATAGAATAATACCTCACATCTCAATACTAACATTTAATGTAAATGGCCCAAATGCTCCACTTAAAAGACACACAACGGCAGAATGGTTAAGAATTTACCAACTAAGTATCTGCTGCCTTCAAGAGACTTACCTAACACATAAGGAGTCACATAAACTTAAGGTAATGTGGTGGAAAACAAAATTCCCTACAAATGGACACCAAGAGCAAGCAGTAGTAGTTATTCTTATGTCAGACAAAACAAACTTTAAAGCAAGAGCAATTAAAAAATATGAAGAGGGACATAATGTAATGATAAAAGATCTTGTCTAACAGGAAAAATCACAATCCTAAATATATACACATCTGGAGCTCCAAAATTTATAAAACAATTACTAGTAGAAGTAAGAAATGAGATAGACAGCAACACAATAATACTGAGGTATTCCAGTACTCCACCAACGTCACTAGACAGTTCATTAAGACAGAAAGTCAACAAAGAAACAATGAATTTAAACTATATCCTAGAACAAATGGACTTAACAGATATTTACAGAACTATCTACCCAACAACATCAGAATATACATTCTACTCATCAGCACATGGAATATTCTCCAAGATAGACCATATGATAGGCCACAAAACAAGCCTCAAAAAATTTAAGAAAATTGAAGCAACATCAAGTACTCTCTCTGACCACAGTGGAATAAAATTGGAAATCAACTTCCAAAGGAACCCTCAAAACTATGTAAGTACATGGAAATTAAATAGCCTGCTCCTGAATGATCAATGTGTCAATAATGAAATCAAGGTACAAATAAAAAATTATTTAAACTTAAAACAATAATAGTGACACACCTATCAAAATCTCTGGGATACAGACAAGGTAGTGTGAAGAAGAAAGTTTATAGCCTTACATGCCAACATCAAAAAGTCTAAAGGAGCACAAAGACACAATCTAAGGTCACGCCTCAAGGAACTAGAGAAACAAGAACAAACTAAACACAAACCAAGCGGAAGAAAAGAAGTAATGAAGATCAGAACAGAATTAAATAAAATTGAAACAAACAAACAAGTAAATACAAAAGAAAAATGAAACAAAAGTAGATTTTTTGAAAAAGATAAATAAAACTGATAGATCATTAGAAAGACTAACCAAGAAAAAAAGAGAAAATCCAAATAAGCTCAATTAGAAATGAAACAGGAGATTTTTCAAATGACACCACAGAAATATGTAAGATTATTCAAGGTTACTATAAAAACTTTTATGCACAAAACTAGACAATCTAGAGGAGATGGATAAATTCCTGGAAATATATAAATCTCTTAGATTAAACCAGGAAGAATTAGAAACCCTGAACATACCAATGACAAGCAGTGAGATTGAAGTGGTAATAAAAAAAATTGCCAACAAAGAAAAGTCCAGGACCAGATGGAGTCACAGCTAAATTATATTAGGCATTCAAAGAATTGGTTCAATTCCTATTGACACTATTCCACATGATAGAGAAAGAGGAAATCCTTCCTAAATCATTCTATGAAGCCAGCATCACCATAAATCCAAAACTAGGAAAGGATGTAACAAAAAAAGAAAACTACAGGCTAATATCAGTGACAAATATCATTGTAAAAAACCCTAACAAAATGTTAGTTAACTGAATCCAATGGCATATCAAAAAGATAATCCACCATGATCAAGTGGGTTTCATACAGGGATGCAAGGATGGTTTAACATGAAAGTCAATAAATCTTATATACCACATAAACAGAATTTAAAAAAATTACGTTATCATCTCCATAGATGCAGAAAAAGCATTTGACAAAATCCAGGATCCCTTTATGATTAAAACTCTCAGCAAACTTGGTATACAAGGGACACATCTCAATGTAATAAAAACCATCAATGGTAAACCCACAGCCAACATAATACTGAAGGGGGAAAGGTGGAAAGTATTCCGAGAACTGGAATGAGACAAGGATGCCCACTCTCACCAGTTCTATTCAAAATAGTACTGAAAGTCCTATCCAGAGCCATCAGACAAGAGAAAAAAATAAAAGGCATCCAAATCAGTAAAGAGGAAGTCAAACTGTCACTGTTTGCTGATGACATGATTGCAAACCTAGAAAACCCTAAAGATCCTCCCGAAACACTCCTAGAACTGATAAATGAGTTCAGCAAAGTTTCAGCATACAAATTCAATGTACACAAATCAGTAGTTCTTCTATACACCAACAGTGACCAAGTTGAGAATCAAATCAATAACTCAATTCCTTTTACAATAGCTGCAAAAAACAAAAACAAAAACAAAAACAAAAACAAAAACAAAAACAAAAC
>NW_016820406.1:0-1279 GCF_001698545.2 Rhinopithecus bieti | reverse complement strand
TCAAGCAATTCTCCTGCCACATCCTCCCAAGTAGCTGGGGTTCAGGTGCCCGCCACCAGACTCAGCTATTTTTTTTTCTTTTTTTGTATTTTTGTAGAGACGGGGTTTTGCCACGTTGGCCAGCCTGGTGTTGAACTCCTGATCTCAAGTGATCCACCCACCTCGGCCTCCAAAAGTGCTGGGATTACAGGCGTGAGCTACCGCACCCGGCCTGAATGGAGTCTTAAGAAGAAGAAATTGATGCTGGAGCACAAGAAAAATAAAAATTGTTTGTGTTTTCAAATGCCCTACTTTGCCTAAATTATATTCTTATTTAAGCAATTATTTGTTCAAATCTTTAGTATTTATTGCTTTCCTTATGTGCACTTATTATACAAATATAGATTCTCTCCAGTTAGATTGCAAGGTGTTTGAGGGTAGAGATAATGCCTACTATAAGTGTTTTGGAACTGTTTAGTAACTGTTTTCTATAAATTGTAAATGTCCAGGCATTTGCTGAAAATAAGAGGTTAGTATATGGTTGCACATTTACCCCAAAGCATAAAGATAAAACAGAGGGCTCTTTTCTGAGATTTCTGTGTCTAATTTCCTCAAGTGACTATGATGCACCTTCTGGAAACTACTTTTCAACTCACTGATATTATCAATAACTGCCTCTCCTCTCAACCTACAGTGTCTAGCCATGAGTGAATTCATGTTTTCCATCTGTGTCTCCTACTTGTTTCTTAAACCCTGGTAAGATAAAAAGCACTATAAACAGCTTACCCTCCCTTCATTTTTTCTCATTACATGTGTTGCATAGAGATCTGTGTTTTGTTTTGTGTTTAATGAGAGTGTCTGCAAAATCATCAAGGTTTTATGTCCTCCATTACAGATTATAGACCTGTGATTAGAGTATTTCAATTTCCTATGAAAGGAAATATCAAGATACCGTGATTTTTGTTACACACCTTACTTAGGTGGCATTAACAAAGGTAGTGTTGAAACGTGGGCACAATGTTTCTCCTCCTACGAGCCATAAAATTTTAGAGCTGGAGAAAAAACAGAACTCAGAAGGTCTGTGCAGGAAAGTCATTGCTAATAATTACAATGTTTCTTATTTAGAAAAAAAATATTCTCTTTGAGGGGAGAAAAGTGGTTTTCACCTACTTTTAATTTAACAGCTTTCTGTTACAGCTATTAAATTTTAAATGAAAAATTTTGTCCTTCAGTTTTCACACTGGATAAAGGGATTTGACACTCAGCATATTTGTAACTCAACCAAATTTTAGTGATAAAT
>NW_016820405.1:0-1227 GCF_001698545.2 Rhinopithecus bieti | reverse complement strand
AGTTGAATTCACACACCAATAAGCAGTTTCTCAGAAAACTTCTTTCTAGTTTTTGTCTGAGAATATTTCCTTTGTCACCATAGGCTTCAATGCAATCAAAAATATCCCTTCCCAGATTCCTCAAAAACAGTGGTACCAAACTGTGCCAAAAAAATAAAGTGTAATTCTGTGAGGTGAATTCATACATCACTAAGCAGTTTCACAGAAAGCTTCTTTTGGTTTTGCCTGAGGATATTTCGTTTGTCACCAAAGGCTTCAATGAACTCTGAAATATTCTATTGCAGATTCCGGGAAATCAGTCAGCAAACTGCTCCACAAAAGAGTGGTGTAACTCAGTGAGATGAAATCACACATCACAAAGAAGTTTCTCAGAAATCTTCCTTCTAGTTTTATCTGAGGATATTTTCTTTTCACCATAGGTCTCAACTCGCTTCCAAATATCACTTTGTAGATTCCACAAAAACAGTGTTAGCAAACTGCTCCCTGAAAAGAAAGATGTTACTCTGAAAGATGAATACACACATCACAAAGAAGTTCCTCAGAATGCTTCTTCTAGTTTGTATCTGATTATATTTCCATATGTCACGAATAGGCTTCAATGTGATAAAACATATAACTTCTCAGATCCCCAAAAAGAGTGCTACCAAATTGCTCCATGAAAGGAATGGTGTATCTCTGTGAGATAAATTCACACACCACAAAGCTGTTTCCCAGACCACTTCTTTCTAGATTTTGTCTGAGGATATTACCTTTTTCTCCATATTCCTCAATGCTCTCTGGGATATCCCATTGCAGATTTCACGAAAAAAGTGTTAGCAAACTTCTCAATGAAAAGAACGGGGCAACTCGGTGGTATGAATTCACACCTCACAAAGCAGTTTCACAGAAAGCTTCTTTTTTATCTGAGGATATTTCCTCTTTCACCATAGGCGTCAATGAGCTCCCAAATATCCCTTTGCAGATTCCATGAAAACAATGTGAGCAAACGGTTCCATGAAAGGAAAGGTGTAACTCTGTGAGATGAATTCATGCATCACAAAGAACTTTCTCAGAAAACCTCTTTCAAGTTTTTATCTGAGGACATTTCCTTTGTCACCACAAGCTTTATTGTGCTAAGAAATATCCCATTGCAGATTCCAAGAAAACAGTTTTACCAAACTGCTCAATAAAAAGAACAGTGTAATTCTCTGACATGAATTCACACATCGGAAAGCAGTTTCTCAGAAA
>NW_016820404.1:6875-7966 GCF_001698545.2 Rhinopithecus bieti | reverse complement strand
AGATGGCTAAATATTCATTCCTGAAAAGAACTTCTATCATAGTATTTAATGGTGTTTTCTGATCATTTACTAGTCTTGTCTTTCTTTTTTGCTGAACTAACTTGCTTTTATCTTCTTACCTTTTCTCCCACTGAGTTTATAGAAACAAACCTCAAGGCAAACAACTGCCATGCAAGTTCATTTATCAGCAGAGAAAAGACAAACAAAACAGCTTTAATCTTAACTCAATTCAATTTAACAAGCATTTATTGAATACCCATTTCATGTCAGCTCCTAAGCCAGCAATTGGGGAAAAGAAATAAAACAGTTTCTGTTCTCAGGAAGCTTAGTGGAGAGATAGATATGTAAACACAAAAATACTGTAATGTTTTAAGCATTGCAATATATCCATAATGCAATATGCAATAATATATAGGAGGGATTTTAGCATAGTGATTAAAAACATGGGCTCTGAAGAGACTCAGAACTAGATTTCCTAAGTTTGAATCTAGCACCAGTATTAAATATCTATGTGACTTTAACTAAACAACTTAACTTCTCTGTACCTCAGACTTTTAACCTGTAAAATAGAAACAAAATGGTAGTTACTTCATGGGATTGTAAGTTAATGTTTATACTGAATACAAATTAGTGAATAAAGTGCTTAACATAGTATATGTCACATGCTAGATGCAATGCAAGTGTTTGTTAAATACAACAATAAAAAGCTTCTTATTACTTAAGAGGTGAGAATAAAAGCGATTCCAGTGGGATATTGGGAAAGGTACTTCAGGTAACTGGTGTCACTTAATAAGGGTCTTTAGAAATGAATCACATCGGCTGGGCACGGTGGCTCATGCCTGTAATCCCAACACTTTGGGAGGCCGAGGCGGGCGGATCACGAGGTCAGGAGATCAAGACCATCCTGGCAAACACGGTGAAATCCTGACTTTACTAAAAATACAAAAAAATTAGCAGGGTGTGGGGACAGGCACCTGTAATCCAAGCTACTTGGGAGGCCGAGACAGGAAACTCGGTGGAACAGGGTAAGCAGAGGCTGCAGTGAGCCGAAATCACCCTGCCACACTCCAGCCTGGGCTACAGAGAAAGAC
>NW_016820404.1:0-2853 GCF_001698545.2 Rhinopithecus bieti | reverse complement strand
AAACACCAAATTGCAAAAGTTAATTTTTTTCAGAAAAAATTGCTTGCCTAACGTCAGATACTAATATATTTTATAGTTGAAAATGCATTTTATCTTCGGCTTTATGTAAAACTCTCTAAGAAATGTCAAGTAACCTAGTATTACATTTAGGGCAAAAATAGAGTAATTAAAATCTACTATGATATGGACTTTAAAATGCTGCTTCGTATAAAATCAGACCAAGCTTTATTTCTATATTTGATTTTGACAACTACATATATGACTGAACCCAAATCAACTTCTTGCAGATGTAGCATCACTGTTGAACAAGACTGACAGTGGATGTGTTCGTGTCGCACCTCTTTGTCAGAGCATGAGGTACTGACATGAATAAGGGCCTGACAGTCAGGGTTCTATTTCTGGCTTTGTCACTAACTAGTCATGTGACCTCACGCAGCTTCCAGCTTCTCCAGACTCAGTACGTATATCTGTAAAATGAAATGCTTGGAACTAAGAATTGCCAGAAATCAACTGCTTTAATATAATATGAGCCTGTTATAGCAGAAATAATAGGCTAGAAAAAATTGTAATGTGGCATATTTTGGACAGACTGTTCCCTTTGAAGACAACATGGCTAGTACAAGATAAGAAAACAAGATGGGGATTTAGTCAGGAGGAAATGAGCAGTTTGAAAAATTTTACTTAGTGAGGCTGACACCCTCCTAGACATTCCTAAACCAAGTTGCTTTCTCAGCCATCTGTCATCAATCCATCTGCAGAAAGCCTTCCTAATCTCCCTAATGGGCCTCACACGTTCATGTATTGAATATGCTTACAAATTCCCACTGTCTCTTATTCTTCAAAAAACTTTTGGTCTACTTAAATATGGCAGATATGCTCAAAGATAATACAATTCCCTTAAATAACTAGGGAAAAACACCACTCTGGTTTTAGCTTTATTGATAATTTTATAGCATATACCTGAGATATGTAAAATCTCAACAATTACACACACACACACATACGCACACACATTGTAGCCACATAAAGAGACCATGGTGACCAGAATGTTGATGAATTATGTTGTCAGATAACTTTGACCAAGGAGTAACTAGTTTGCAAGAACCATTCCTTACATAGGTGTGTCTTTGGAATCTAACAATTTTGCATGAATAGCAATATTTGTTATTTTACTCATATACTTAATACGTATTTACTGAGCACTAGTCATTGCTCTAGGTCCTGGGACAGCACCATGAATTAAACAGATAAGGTATTCTATTCTTCTTCCACTCTAGTGTACAGAAATAGTTTATGATGTCAGGATTGTGACTGCTTAGGAGTTCTAATTAGTCTACCTTCTGGTCTATTTTTACATTTGTATCTCCATACTATTCCTTACCACTACTATCCCTTACCAGAAAATTGCAAGAGTTACTTTGAGAAGCATTGATGGAACCACAAAATTAGAAGGTATTCAAAAAACATTGCAAACACTTCAGAATGGGAGCCTAATAAACATCAGGCCAGCATTCATTTTCTCTTGTTCACTACCCAGAAAAATTATAAAGGTATAGACTTAGTCCATGAAACTACCATTTACTATATAGCTTATATTGTGGTGTCACTGGGGAGACAAAGGCAAAAACACACTCTGACTTTAAGGTACTTTTTGTAGTCTAGTGGTGAAGAGAGGAGTAAAAACAATAAGTACAGTGCTAATGTGATTGGGAATTATTAGATTAATATTGACTTATTTCTACTCCAGAGTCATCTAGAGTGGTTAGCTTAGTTACAAGGTAGGTTGATTTGGGAATTCAAATTGAGTCAAAATTGCATTCTCAGTTTGAAACCCAAACTGCAATCTATCTGAATTTCAAATTGACCTTCAAGTTGACCCAGCATTCTGATCTTTGATAAGGCATGTTATAATCCAAAGTGAGGTCAGCTTTCTGTAGACATGGAAGAGTTGTTGAGGACACAGGAATTCTGAATTCATTTCAGTGGCTCTTGTTTCAGGGTCCTGTAAACATAACTACCTAACACTAGCTAGTGTGAGCAGACAGACTGTATGTTAAAAAGACAAGAAGGCCGGGTGCAGTGGCTGGAGCCACCACTTTGGGAGGCTGAGGCGGGTGGATCACCTGAGGTCAGGGGTTTGAAACCAGCCTGGCCAACATGCAAAACCCCATCTCTACTAAAAATACAAAATTAGCTGGGTGTGGTGGTGCATGCCTGTAATCCCAGCTATTTGGGAGGCTGAGGCAGGAGAAACGTTTGAACCTGGGAAGCAGAAGTTGCAATGAGCTGAGATTGTGCCACTGCACTCCAGCTTGGGCAACAAGAGTGAAACTTCATCAAAAAAAACAAACAAAAAAAAGACAAGCAGAAGTTTGTTCTGAGCCACATTATTACACATCTATTAAGCATTTGCTCTGTTCTCTACCTTGTGGTAGGGAGAAGTGAAATAAAAAAGGGGAGCATATCATTGATCCCTGCCCTCAAATCGCTTGTAATCTAGTTTAGAAGAGAATGCATATATATAAAACTAGGAAATGATGTCCCATTAAAAATAAATTCAGTATCTGCTGTGGCCTAGACATCTTCATGTATTATCTTTTACAACCCTAATAGAAATCTTGTGAGTTAGGTAATACTATGTCCATTTTACGGATGATAAAAATGTCTAGCGAAGTTAAAAATTAAGCTGTAAATTCATACCAGTAAGTCTTTAAAATGGGGAGGGGCGGGGAACATAGATTCCCTATCTGTCAATCCTAAGATTGCAAATGCTGTGGAACTAAGTTTCTTGTCAGCAAAATAAAGACAGTGGGCTAGAATTAGCAGCTGTGCCTTTGAATAATCTGAAGTTTT
>NW_016820403.1:0-1074 GCF_001698545.2 Rhinopithecus bieti | reverse complement strand
TCCATGAGCATGGTATGTTCTTCCATTTGTTTGTGTCCTCTTTTATTTCACTGTTCCTCTTGGAGGACTTGAGAAGACCGTAAGATAGTAGCAGTCTCTGCTCAACCACACAGATGAACTGGCTGGAAAGGATCATCATTTGTGTTTCAAAGATGAGGAAACAGTCTATGACCAGTGGCTCACACAGCAACATAAAGCCAAGTCTTTGAATCCAATCCCAGTAACTTCCCCTGGAGCCCAGCTGCCTGACAAGACTGTGACCATGGAAGACCCCCATCAGAGGGTCAGTGAACCCCTAGCAAGAAGGTCAGACATCACTGATGTTCTTCCCTGCAAGCTAGAAGCTTCTGTTATGGGCATGAATTTCTTATGGGCAGCTTTAAGGGAATGAAGGCACAGTCACCCTTTCAAGGCACTGCCAGGTACCTGGCTGAGGAAGGCTCTTTCTGTCCTCAGGACTTTATGCATCCCAAGCCTGCTAGATTCCATCTTTCTTTGCCAGTACTACTGTAACTCAAAAATGGAAATGTGAGTTCCAAAACATTCCAAGGCACTAACTGCTATTTGTTCTTATAAATTTGGCTTTCTTCAGAGTTCATAACGAACTTCTCCAATGTCCCATTCTAGTTTTGGTGCTTTTCAGTCTTTACAAACTCTTCTCTGGAAATACTTGGCAAAATTAATAATTTTGGCTACTGTTTACTCAATGCATACTGTGTCTTAAGTATTATCTTAGATATTTAACGTAAACTATTTATTGTTTGTTTGGTTTTGTTTTTTAGTGACAGGGTCTTGCTTTGTCACCCAGGCTGGAGTCCAGTGGCACAATCATAGCTCACTGCAGCTTTGAACTCCTGGCCTCAAGCAATCCTTCTACCTCAGCTACCCAAATAGCTAGGACTGCAAATGTGTGCCACCACAGCTGACTAAATTTTTTAAAATTATTTTTTGTAGAGGTAGGATCTCTCTATGTTTATATTTATTTATTTATTTATTTATTTATTTATTTATTTATTAGACAGAGTCTCATTCTTGTCTTCCAGGCTGGAGTGCAGTGGTGCAATCTCCGTTCAC
>NW_016820402.1:0-1667 GCF_001698545.2 Rhinopithecus bieti | reverse complement strand
AGCTTCTTTCTGTTTTTTATCTGAGGATATTTCCTTTTCACCATAGGCTTCAATGCAATCCAAGATATCTCCTCTCAGATTCCTGAAAAGAATGCTACCAAACTGCTTCATGAAAAGAAAGATGTAATTCTGCTAGATGAATTCACAAATTACAAAGTAGTTTCTCAGAAAACTTCTTTCTAGTTTTTGTCTGAGGATATTTCTTTTGTCACCTGAAGCTTCAATGTGCTCCAAAATATCCCACTGCAAATTATAATAAAACAGTGTAAGCAAACTCTTCAATGAAAAGTACAGTTAACTCTTTGAGATGAATTCACACATCACAAAACAGTTTCTCAGAAAGCTTCTATTTAGTCTCTAGTGAGGATATTCCATTTTTTCCTATAGGCCTCAATGTGCTCCCAAATACTCCTTTGCAGTTTCCATGAAAACAGTGTTAGAAAACTGCTCCATGAAAAGAAAGGTGACACTCTGTGAGATGAATTCACAGGTCACAAAACTTTCCCAGAAAGTTTCTTCCTAATTTTTATCTGAGAATATTTCCTTTGCCACCAGATTTTTCAATGCTATCCAAAATGTGCCTTCTCAGACTACTCGAAACACTGTTACCAAACTGCTCCATGAAAAGAATTGTGTAACTCTGTGAGATGGTTTAACATGTCAGAAAGTGTTTTCTCAGAAAGCATCTTTCCAGTTTTTATATGAGTGTATTTCCTTTGTAACCATAAGCTTCAATGCGCTCTGAAATATCCCTTAGCAGATTCCACGAAAACAGTGTCAGCAAACTGCTCAATGAAAAGAGTGGTGTAACTCTGTGAGATGAGTTCACTCAAAACGCTTCTTTCTAGTTTTTATCTGACGCTATTTAATTTTCAAAATAGACTTCAATGTGTTGCCAAATATAACTTTTGAGATACCCCAAAAACAGTGTTACTAAACTGATCCATTAAATGAATCATGTAACTCTGTGAGATGAATTCACAAATCACACAGCAGTTTCTCACAATGATTCTTTCTGGTTTTTGTCTGAGGATATTTCCTTTGTCACCATAAGCTTCAATGTCCTCTGAAATATCCCATTGCGGATTCCAAGAAAACAGTGTTAGCAAACTGCTCAATGAAAAGAACGGTGTAACTCTGTGAGATATATTCATACATCACAAAGCTGTTTCCCAGAAAGCTTCCTTCTAGTTTTATGTAAGGATATTTGCTTTTCACTATAGGCCTCAATGTGCTCGAGAATATCCCATTGCATATTCCATGAAAACAGTGTTAGCAAACTGCTCCATGTAAAGAAAGGTGTAACTTTCTGAGATGAATTCACACATCACAAAGAACTTTCTCAGAAAGCTTCTTTCTAGTTTTATCTGAGGATATTTCCTTTGTCACCATAGGCTTTAATGTGATCCAAAATATCCCTTCTCAGATACTCCAAAAACGGTGCTACCAAACTGATCCATGAAAAGAATCATGTACCTCTGTGAGACGAATTAACACACACAAAGTGGTTTCTCAGAAAACTTCTATTTTTTATATTAGGATATTTCCTTTTCAACATTAGGATTCAATGCATTCCCAAATATCCCTTCCCAGATCCCACAAAAACAGTGATGATAAAGTGCTCCCTCAACAAAAACTTTTAGCTCTGTGAGATGAATGCATACAGT
>NW_016820401.1:0-2063 GCF_001698545.2 Rhinopithecus bieti | reverse complement strand
TTTTTAATGTAAATTTCAGTAATTATAGCATGGGAAAATTTGAAGACATAAGGTATTGATTTCCAAAAAATAAATGATCAAGATAAAGAACAGAACACAAATGGATTTCTAAACTCTAGGCTTATTATATTGCCCAGAGATTATTAATTAAGGCCTAAAGCTGAAGTAAACAGTGATGCTAAATATCTCACATTCTAAAGCAACGGTTTTCATAACTTTATTGTGTGCCAGAGTCACCTTCAGGGATTGCCAAAATACACATTGCTTGGCCCCACCTCCAGGTTCTAATTCAGTACATCTGAAGAGAAGCCTGAGAGTTGCATTTCCCACCAAGTTTACAAGTTATGCTAATAAGGCTGCTCCAGAACCACACTTTAAGAACCGCTGTTGTAAAGAGAGCTGATATTCTATGCTAAATACATTTCTCTGGACTTAAGAGTTGATCAAGCCTGCTATACTACCACTTGCCATTGACTCCAAATTCTGTCTTCTCAATTTGTATAAGAAAAATTAGAACAGGAGAAATAAACAGTTGCCAGATTCAATAGCTTTTAAGAAGTGTCAAGGTGATTGTGAAAAGCAATTCTGTTCTTATTCTGGCTATAGGTCCATCTAAGAACTCACACAACCCAGCCAGCATTTTCATGCCTACCAAACACAGGTTATTAATGATTGATGTTAGACATGAAAGTAGTGGCAATCCACAGATAAATGACTACAATAGTACTGATAGCTCTTCCATTTCCTTCCATCCTTCATATTTCTGCACACTAGAGAAACTTAGTCTTACTAAGGGAAAGGTTGCCTCGGGTCCAGATGGCAGTTCAAGCTTGCGATTTCAGGGTGGTGGGGAGGAGATGAGATTAAAGTGTGGCATTCACAAGACTTTGAACCTGTTACCTGCTCTGTAAAATGGAGATAATTGTAAATTATATGGCCATTGAAAAGGTTAAATGAGATAATTCACATAAATTACTTGACATGCAGTTGGCACTCAATGAATGTTAACTCTTTATTAGCTATAAGTGATGAGATGTCATAGACAATTTCCAGATCATGTGTTAACATGTTGAAATTATTGTTCAGTAAAACAGTGTAACATGCTCAATAACATCATTCTGGAGTTAAACGTCCTGGGTTCAAATCTTGTTTCCACAGTTTATAACTGTGCCATTCCACCTTTTTTAAGGTTCAGAATTTTAGCAGCATATTGAGGATACTAGTTCTTACCTCATAGGGCTATTGTGAAAATTAAATGTAATAATCTTGGTAGATGTTTTAGCATAGCACCCACTGTATAGTTAGTGCTAATAAATGCTGGCCTTTAGCAGTGTAATGTTAGAAAGATGGTGGCAGGGGCATCTGGTAGGTGAACGAGGACAGACTCTAAGACTCTGTTTAGGAATAGTCACTAAAAGCCTTGACAACAGCAGTAAAAATTAAAACGAAGATGAAGTACCAGATTCATGAGAAGTTACAAAAGATGAATTAGTAAAACTTTGTACTTGATTGTAATACAAAAGTTATTTAAAATAATATTTAGGCAATTTTGTACCAAGCCTCCTTCCCCATCTCTAGATGAAGAAGCTGTTTTCTCCTTTCTTATTTCTGGTCTATTAAACTTTTTGCTCCTTAAAACCACTCCGCTTATATCTGTGTTGTTAATCCTATTGGCTCAAAACCAAAAACCCCGGTGTTCTTCCAGTCTTCAAAGCCACACCAATTGGATATAGAGAATAAAGGAGAATAAATAGCAAAATATGATTCTAAGATTTTGACTTATTTTAACCTGAGCGTGGTGTTGACAAAAATAGTAGATTAAGGTATGATAATTTTGTGTGAGTGTGTTTGTGTGTGTGTGTGTGTGTGTGTGTGTGTGTCCATCCATGCCTGTGTTTATAAAGGAAGTATAATGAACTCAGTTTGTTACCCAAAACTCTGAGACAACATTTCCAAATTGAAGTGAAGTAACTAATGCTTCTAGTTCTGACTCATGCTTTTCAAGACATCTGCATAGACATAATGGTTGAAGTGGTGAAGTAGCTGCCAAATTTATAGTTTGC
>NW_016820400.1:0-1115 GCF_001698545.2 Rhinopithecus bieti | reverse complement strand
CCTCAGTTAAAAATGCAGAAATCACCGGTCTTCTGTGTCACTCGCGCTGGCAGTTGGGGACTGGAGCTGTTCCTATTCAGCCATCTTGCTCCGCCCCCTACCTAGATCTTTAAGAGCAGCTTTATCGAGATATAATTCACATAAGATAAATATACTTAAATTGAATATTACCAAAATTAAAATCTTTTTGGTACAATTCATACAATCAAGAAAGTAAAATAAAATCTACAGAATGGGTGAAAATATTTGCAAATCATATATCTGATAAGGCAGTTGTCCCTAACCTTTTTGGCACCAGGGACTGGTTTCATGGAAGACAATTGTAGTTTCCATAATCAATTTTTCCACAAACGGTCGGTGGTGGTAGGGTGGGGGCCAGATGGTTCTGGGTTGAAACTGTTTCATCTCAGATCATCAGGCATTAGGGTCTTATAAAGAGTGCACAACCCAGATCCCTCACATATGCAGTTCACAATAGTGTTTCATGCTCCTATGAGAATCTAATGCCACCGCTGATCTCACAGGACACAGAGCTCAGGTGGTAATGCTTGCTCACCCACTGCTCACCTCCTGTTGTGTGGTCAAGTTTCTAATAGGCCATGGACTGGTACCAGTCTGCCCCTGGGGTTTGGGGATCCATGTGATAAGAAATTTGTGTCTAGAATATATAAGAAACTCTTTCAACTCAATAATAAAAAGACAAGTAATGAATTTAAAATGGGCAAAGAATTTGAATAGACATTTCTCCAGAGAAGATATTTATCTGTTTTTCACTTCTCACTTATTCTTTTCCATGTCTTATCTAAGAAGGTGGGTCTATGATCCACTTAGAGTTGATTTTTGTGTATAGAGTAAGCATGGAGTGCAACTTCATTCTTGTGCATGTGGATATACAATTGTCCCAACATCATTTTGCCACAAATACTATTCCTTTCCCATGAAATTGCTCTAACACCTTTGTTAAAAATCAACTGACCATAAACGTGTGGATTGATTTCTGGACTCTCAATTCTGTTCCTTTAGTCTGTTGGTCTATCTTTAAGTCAGTCCCATATTGTCTCAGTTACAGTAGCTTTGTAGTAGTTTTGAAATCAAGAAGTATGAATCCTCCAGCC
>NW_016820399.1:0-499 GCF_001698545.2 Rhinopithecus bieti | reverse complement strand
CTAAAATTCTGTCATGTCATCTGCAAACAGAGAAAATTTGACTTCCTCTTTTCCTAATTGAATACTCTTTATTTCTTTTCTTGCCTGATTGCCCTGGCCAGAACTTCCAACACTATGTTGAATAGGAGTGGTGAGAGAGGGCATCCCTGTCTTGTGCCAGTTATCAAAGGGAATGCTTCCCGTTTTGCACATTCAGTATGATATTGGCTGTGGGTTAAATAGCTCTTATTATTTTGAGATACATCCATCAATACCTAGTTTATTTAGCTTGAAGGCTGTTGAATTTTGTCAAAGGCCTTTTCTGCATCAATTGAGATAATCATGTGGTTTTGTCATTGGTTCTGTTTATGTGACGGATTACGTTTATTGATTTGTGTATGTTGAAGCAGTCTTGTATATCAGGGATGAAGCTGACTTGATCGTGGTGGATAAGCTTTTTGATGTGATGCTGGATTTGGTTTGGCAGTATTTTATTGAGGACTTTCACATCAATGTTCAT
>NW_016820398.1:0-2192 GCF_001698545.2 Rhinopithecus bieti | reverse complement strand
GAGGTCTGCTTGATGCAGAGCTGAGTTCAATTCCTGGATATCCTTTTTAACGTCCTGTCTTGTTGATCTGTCTAATGTTGGCAGTGGGGTGTTAAAGTCTCCCATTATTATTGTGTGGGAGTCTATGTCTCTTTTGGGTCTCCAAGGGCTTGCTTTATGAATCTGGCTGCTCCTGTATTGGGTGCATATATATTTAGCTTAGTTAGCTCTTCTTGTTGAATTGATCCCTTTACTATTATGTAACGGCCTTCTTTGTCTCTTTTGATCTTTGATAGTTTAAAGTCTGTTTTATCACAGACTAGGATTGCAACCCCTGCTTTTTTTCGTTTTCCATTTGCTTGGTAAATCTTCCTCCATCCCTTTATTTTGAGCCTATGTATGTCTGTCCACGTGAGATGGGTCTCCTGGAGTTTTCAGTTTTTTAACACAGACTTCAATTTGCCCAAAAATGTCCCCTCACAGATATTGCAAAAAGAATCTTTCCAACATGCTGAATCAATTGAGAGATATAACTCTGTGAGGTGAATCAATGTATCAAAAAGCAATTTCACAGATAGCTTCTTTCTAGTTTTTATCTGAAGAGAATCTGTTTTCACCACAGGCCTCAATGGGCTCTCAAATGTCCTTTCCAAGATTCTACCAAATGAGTGTTTTTAACTTACTGGATCAACAGAAAGGTTTATTTTTAAACTTTTCTTTTGGATAAGAGATGATTACACACATCACAAAGCAGTTTCACAAATAACTTTTTTCTAGTTTTTATTTGGGGGTATTCTATTTTTCACCATATGTCTCAATGGGCTCACAAATGTCTATTAGAGATAATACAAGACAGTGTTTCCAACCTGCTGAATCAAAAGAAAGGTTTAACTATGTGAGATGAACCCACTCATAACAAAGCAGTTTCACATATAGCTTCTTTCTAGTTTTGTTTGGTGATATTTGGTTTTCACCATAGGCTTCAAAGGACCCCAAAAGTCCCTTCACAGATTCTACAAAAAGAGTGATTCCAATCTGCTGAATCAAAAGAAAATTTTACCTCTGTGAGTTGAATCCACACATCACAAAGTATTTTCACTGATAGCATCTTGCTAGTTTTCATCAGGCTATATTCAGTCTTTCACCACAGGCCTCAATGGACTCCCAAATGTCCTATCGCATATTATACCAAAAGAGTGTTTTTAGCCTCTTGAATCAACAGAATGGTTTAACTTTTTCAGATGAATCCCCACATCACAATGTCGTTTTGCAGACAGCTTCTTTCTAGTTTTTTTCTGGGGATATTTCGTTTTCCCCATAGACGTCAATGAGTTCCAAAATTTCCGTTTGCAGGTTCTTCAGAAAGAGTGTTTTTAACCTGCTGAATCAAAATAAACTTTTACCTTTATGAGATGAATTCACACATCACAAAGAAGTTTTACAGGTACCTTCTCTTTTAGCTTTTATATGGGGATATTTGATTTTCCCTTACAGGCCTCAGTGGGTCCAAAATGTCCCTTTGCAGATTCTACAAAAAATATGTTTCCCTCTTGCTAAATCCAATGAAAAGTTTAACTCTCTGAGAGGAAACCACACATCGCAAAGCAGTTTCGCAGATAGCTTTTCTAGTTTCTATCTGGGGATATTCTGTGTTTCCCCATAGGCCTCAATAGGCTTCGAAATATCCCTTCACAGATTCTCCAAACAGCGTGCTTAAACAAGCTGAATCAAAAGAAAATTACTCTGTGAGATAAATCCATGCATCACAAAATAGTTTTACAAATAGTTTCTTCCTAGTTTTATCTGGAGATATTCGATTTTCCTTATAGCACTGAAACTGCTTGTGACGTGTGCATTCATCTCACAGAGTTAAATCTTTCTTTGGATTCAGCTGTTTGGGAACACTGTTATTGTCCATTCTGTGAGGGGACATTTGGGAGTTCTTTGAGGCCAATGGCGAATAGGCAAATATCACAGGATAAAACTAGAAATAAGTTATCTGACATACCTACTTGTGACTTGTGTATTTGTCTCACAGAGTTAAAGATTTCTTTTCATTCAGCAGTTTGGAAACAGTGTTTTCTTGAATTCTCCAAAGGGATATTTGATAGCACTTTGAGGCCTAGAGTGAAAAGTGAAACATCTTTTGGGAAGAAAAAGAGAGAAGCTTTCCAAAAAACTGCTTTGTGATGTGTGCATTCATCTCTCAGAGT
>NW_016820397.1:29713-32510 GCF_001698545.2 Rhinopithecus bieti | reverse complement strand
TCAGGACTGTCAGCCTCAGGTCTGTTGGAGTTTGCTTGAGGTTCACTCCAGACCCTGTTTGCCTGGGTATCAGCAGCAGAGGCTGCAGAAAAGAGAATATTGCTGAACAGTGAGTGTTGCTGTCTGATTGTTGCTCTGGAAACTTCGGCTCAGAAGTGTACCTGGCCCTGTGAGGTGTGAGGTGTCAGTATGCACCTAGTGGGGATGTATCCCAGTTAGGCTACTCAGGAGTCAGGGACCCACTTTAGCAGGCAGTCTGTCCGTTCTCAGATCTCAACCTCCATGCTGGGAGAACCACTGCTCTCTTCAAAGTTGTCAGATAGGGACATTTACATCTGCAGAGGTTTCTGCTGCTTTTTATTTAGCTATGCCCTGTCCCCATAGTTGGAGTCTACACAGGCAGGCAGGCCTCCTTGAGCTGCAGTGGCCTCCTGCCAGTTCGAACTTCCTGGTGGCTTTGTTTACCTACTTAAGCCTCAGTGATGGTGGACGCCCCTCCCCCAGCCTCGCTGCCACCTTGCAGTTAGATCTCAGACTGCTGTACTAGCAATGAGGGAGGCTCCATGGGCTTGGGACCCTCCAACTCAGACATGGGATATAATCTCCTGGTGTGCCGTTTGCTAAGACCATCGGTAAAGCACAGTATTAGGGTGGGAGTGACCTGATTTCCTGGTGTTGTGTGGCACGGTTTCCCTTGGCTAGGAAAAGAGTTCCCTTCCCCTTGTGCTTCCCAGGTAAAGCGATGCCTCACCCTGCTTTGGCTCTCACTCATTGGGCTGCACCCACTGTCCTGCACCGACTGTCCAACGCACCCCAGTGAGATGAACCTGGTTGGAAATGGAGAAATCACCCATTTTCTGTGTCGCTCATGCTGGGAACTGGAGGCTGGAGCTGTTCCTATTTGACCATCTTGAATATTAGGTTGTTAATTGGATATCTTTCTAACTTTTTGTTTCAAGTTTATAACACTTTAAACTTTTAACATTGCTTTAGCTCTGTCTCAGAGATTTTGGTATGTTGTATCTTTGTTTGAATTAGCTTCAGAGAAATTACTGATTCCTGCCTTAATGTCATTGTTTGTCCAAAAGTCATTCAGGAGCGGGTTGCTTAAATTTTATGTAATTGTATGGTTTTGCAAGATCTTGGTATTTATTTCTATGTTTATTGTACTGTGGTTCAAGACCGAAAATGGTATAATTCCCTTTTTTTGGAATTTGGTGAGAATTGCTTCATGGCAGAGTGTGGTCAGTCTTAGAGTTTGTACCATATCATATGGAGATGAGAAGAGTGTATATGCTGCTTTTGGTGGTTGAATTTTTTTACAGATATCAGTAGTGGTCCATTTCCACACTGCTAAAAAGAACTACCTGAGACTGAGTAATCTGTTAATAAAAGATGTTTAATTGAATCATAGTTTTGCATGTTTAAGGAAGCCTCACGAAACTTGCAATTATGGCAAACTGTGAAGGGAAAGCAAGGCACCTCTTACATGGCAGCAGGAGAATGAGAGCAAGGGGGGAAGTGTCATACTTTTAAACCATCAGATCTTATGAGAACTCACTCACTGTCATAACAACAGCATGGGAAAAATCTGCACCCATGATCCAATCACCTCCCACCACGTTGCTCCCTGACACAAGAGGATAACAATTTGACATAAGATTTGCGTGGGAGCACAGAGCCAAACCATGTCATTGTCTGTTATGTCCATATGGGCAAATGCTGAGTTTAGGTTCTAAATATCTTTCTAAGTTTCCTGCCTCAATGATCTGTGTAATATTGTCAGTGAGGTACTAAAGTTTCCCACCCTTATTGTGGGTTATCTAAGTCTCTTCATAGGTCACTAGGAACTTGCTTTACAAATTTCAGTGTTCCGGTGTTAAGTGTATACATATTTAGGATATTGAAGCCTTCCTGTTGAACTGAAAACTCTATCATTACATAATGCCCATCTTCTTTTTTTTTTTTTTTTTCATTATTGTTGGTTTAGTGTCTGTTTTGTCTGAAATAAGAATAACAACCCTTTGTTCTTTTTTGTTTTCCATTTGCTTGATAGAGCTTTCCCAATCTCTTTTCTTTGAGTCCATGCATGTCATTACATGTGAGATAAGTCTCTGGAAGACAGCATACAGTTTGGTCTTAGTTCTTTATCCAACTCATCACTCTGTGCCTTTTAAGTGGAACATTTAGACTCTGTATGTTCAAGATTAATATTGATATGTGAGAATTTGATCCTGTCATGTTGTTAGCTGTTTGTTATGTAGATTTGATTGTCTAGCTGCTTTATAGTGTCAACAGTCTATGTACTTATGTGTGTTATTGTGGTTACCAGTAATGGTCTTTCATTTCCATGTTTAATACTCTCTTAAGGACCTCTTTTAAGGTAGTTGTGTTGATAATAAATACCTTAGCATTTGCTTTTTGGAAAAATATTTTATTTCTCCCTCAATTATGAAGCTTAATTTGTATGAAAATAAAATTTGGCTGGAACTTCTTTTCTTGAAGGATGCTGAATATATGCCCCTACTTGCTTCAAGCTTGTAAGATTTCTGCTGAAAAGGTCATCGTTGACCTGATGGGATTTTCTTTCTGAGTTATCTATCTCTTTTCTCTGGCTGCCTTTCATATTTCTTCTTTCATGCTGACCTTAGAGAATATGATGACAGTGTGTCTTGAGGATGATAATCTTTTATAGTATTTTATAGTATTTTGTAGGCATTCTCTGAATTTCCTGAATTTGAATTTTGACTTCTCTAATGAGATTGGGGGAGTTTTCATGGACAATATATTCAAATAC
>NW_016820397.1:12563-28485 GCF_001698545.2 Rhinopithecus bieti | reverse complement strand
TTGTAATCCTTTGGGTATATACCCAGTAGTGGGATGGCTGGGTCATATGGTACATCTAGTTCTAGATCCTTGAGGAATTGCCATACTGTTTTCCATAATGGTTGAACTAGTTTACAATCCCACCAACAGTGTAAAAGTGTTCCTATTTCTCCACATCCTCTCCAACACCTGTTCTCAGTTTTAACCTGTGTATGCAACCATGTTTTCTCTCAGTGACTTGAGAGATTGGGCTCCTCGAGTTTCTACTTGAGTGCTGGCCACAGATCTGAGGCTGCACAACACAGCTCTAAATCGAGCTCGGGATGTTTATTCCTTCCCCAGCCTAGGGGAAGCAGGGGAGGGGTTCACGTTACAAACAATCTGGCCTCATTTCCATGTGGTGGCTATGGTGTGCTAGAGGTGTGAGTAAAGCATTCAGGCCCTTTGTTCCCCATTTCTAATGGCAGCAAGGGTGGGAAATACTGCTATGGCAAAGAGTCTGTCAGTTGCCTCTCAAAACTCCACCCCAGAAGGACACAGAGTCACTTACAATGGAAATGTTCAGCTAGGGGTTGTGCAGTTCCACTGTGGGCACAAACCAGGGACCCTGCCTGATGAAGAACAGGGTGTCAGCACCATACAGGGGAGAGAGATAGGGCTGTTCTCTATATGTTGACTGCAGCATGTTGACAGCATGAGCAAAGTGATCAATTTTTGTTCATTCCCCAGCCCTAGGGCAGCAAAAGTGAGTATTGCTATAGTAGCAATGGCAGAGCCTGTTGGTTGTCTCTTGGAATTCCACCCCAGAGGAACACAAAGCTGCCACTAACTGAAGAGATCAGGTAGGTGTAGGGTGGCTGCACTGGGGCCCCAGGTTAGGAAGTCCTACCCAATGAGGAGTAGCAAGGGCAAAGACCCATGTGGGAAATATTCTGGCCATATTTCTTTATAGCAGCTGTGGTGCGCTAAAGCCTGCAAAAGTTCTTCAGCTCCTCACTCCATCTACCACCTGAGGGCAATAGGGGAAGTGGCTGCAGCAGCAGAAAAGCTACATGCTTATTGGTTGCCACTGGGAAATCCATCCCTGAGAAATGCAGAGTTGTGACCAACCGAAGTGCTGAGGCAGGGGTGAAGTGGCTCTGCTGGGTTCCCAAGTCAGTGGGCATTGCCTGGTAAGGTGTATAGGTGAAAAGGCCTGCAGTACATCCATTCCTCAACATCATGGATTCAGCCCCTATTCTTTGGATGTGTGAGAGAGCCTGGCCACCCTTGATGGCCAAGCTGACAGCTGGTTCTGGGGTGTTTAGGGATACAAGACACTTGGAAGGTCCATGAGTGTGATGGTTAATACTGAGTGTCAACTTGATTGGATTGAAGGATACAAAGTATTGATCCTGTGTGTGTCTGTGAGAATGTTGCCAAAGAGATTAACATTTGTTGCCAAAAGAGATTAACCTTTTTTTTCTTTTTCTTTTTTTTCTTTTCTTTCTTTTTTTTTTTTTTTTTTTTTTTTTTTTTTTTTTTTTTTTTTTTTTTTTTTTCTTCTTCTTTTGACAGTTTCATTATTGTTACCCAGGCTGGAGTGCAACGGCACAGTCTCAGCTCACTGCAACCTCCACCTCCCAGGGAAGACACATTCTTAATCTGGGTAGGAACAATCTAATCAACTTCCCCTGCAGCTAGACTATAAGAATGCAGAAAATGTGAAAAGAGACTCGCCTAGCCTCCCAGCCTACATCTTTCTCCCGTGCTAGATGCTTCTTGTCTTTGAACATTGGACTCCAAGTTCTTCAGTTTTCAAACTCGGACTGGCTGTCCTTGCTCCTCAGCCTGCAGACAGCCTATTGTGGGATCTTGTGATCATGTGAGCTAATACTTAATAAATTCATGTATATATACACACACACACACATATATATATACATATACGTATATATATATATACATATGTGTATACACACACACACACACACACACACACCATTAGTTCTTTCCCTCTAGAGAACCCTAATGCACATTTTGGTACAAGGAGTGGTTCTAGAGGAACAGAATATTAAGGATGTAGTTCTTTTGTTGGTTTTAGGGTTTCTAGAGTTGGCTGCTTAATATAATCAGACCTAAAAATGCTAAGGACTCTACTTATAATAGTATGGCGAACACTGATAGTTTTTGGAGTGAATTGTTTAGAGAGTTATGCAAAATAAATGCATTTGACACTCCTGATTCATTGCTCATGAGAGGCAAGGAGATTGGGAACAAATTTAATGGGGTAACTAATGCTTTCAAAAGATAAGCTTGATTACCATTTATATTAAATTTTTGCAGGCCTAAAATTATAGGTAGGTAGCCTTGGAGAATTCCTTTTACTAGCCACAATTACCACATTATCTCTAGTGTGTATTATCTGTCATAAAAGATGAAGGCAGAGAATGGATTTTTCTGCATACTTCGGAAGGAAAACACTTTATTTCTTTGACTCACATATATGAGTCCTGGCCCCCCAAAATAAAATTCCTTTGAAAGTTTACATAGGATTGAGGAATTTCCCATGTATTTCTCAAGAATCTGCTATATGCATAACTTCCTCCACGCTCTAATAGGCCCAGGTGGCCACTGGAGATTTTTCTTCCTGTGTGGTGAGAACAGCAAGTTGATGTCCCCTAGGGAGCTAAACTGTGAGCATGAGGCAGAGGTTCTAGTCAGTTCAGGCATTAATCCAGATGGTAATATTTTCAAACCTCTTGTCATATAACCAAGTGATTTCCATTCTAAGGCAGATCTTCATCCCCCATACTTGGTCAGTGAATGCCTTGCTGTTATATTTATTCCAGAGCCATCTGGAATAAAGTTTTGTAGAAGTAGCAACAGCAGCATTGACAAAAACAACAGCAGTAAATAGTAATAATAGAAGTAATAGTAGAAATAGGGATAGCAATAGAAGTAGTAATGGTTGCAACAGCAGTAGTAATAAAACCTTGCATTCATACATTCACATGCTTTTTAAATTAACTTTCAAAACACTCTCATAAGACCAGCTAATTTAATGTTCACAAGAACCCTGAGATGTGAGAAATAAGCAAAATCAGCATTTGCCTCATTGAACAAGTAAAGAAACTAATTATGAAGTTCCTTTTTCAGAGTAGCACAATAACTTAATATTAGGTTGGTACAAAAATAATGATAAAACCACAATTACTTTTGCACCAACCTAATAGCAAGTTCTGGAGAATATTAGAAGTGGGAAGACCATAAGACATCATGTAGTCTAACTTATACATTTTACATATGGTGAAATAGAGATCCAGAGAAGGCACATGAATTATTTAAGATTACACCATAAATTCCCAGAAAAGCCTAGGCCTCCTTGTGCCTGGGCAAGGGGTTTTTCCATTACTCCACACAGCACTCATGGTGGATTCTAATGAATATCTAATGTTCACCAACATCTGGTTCTTCTGCATTTTAAGGTACATGAAAGAATACAGTTATTCAATCACTCCCTTGAAGTTAGGCATGTCTATTTGACCTAACTCCAGCCAGTGAAATTTGAGCAGAAGTTAAGTGCATCACAGGCAAGGCCAGCATTTGAGTGTCATTGATTGACTCTCTAGACTTCTCTTTTCCTGCTTTAGCAACCTTGCACGTACCTACTGAGATGTTAGAGAGTCTGTAAGTCTGGGTACCTGAGTAACTACATTGAGTACCCTGTGGACCTTTATGGAACAAATAGTGAAAATGTATTTTTGTTTCAAGTTATCAAGATTTATGAAATATTTCTTAGCACCACATAAACTAGTTTATCATGTGTAACTCACTCCCTGACACTTTCCTACTTTTCAGTCATTTTCTGCGAGAGCCTGTTTGTGTGACTGTGTCAGACATATTTTATAGTGACTGCCAATCCATATTTCTCTCCTCCCAGAACTGGCCCTTACCCACACATAGGGATAGGTTCCCCTCTTCCCTTGGCCAGAAGTAAACATCTGACCAGTGATCCACTCAGATATTTTATCCCAGGAATGTGAAAGTAATGATTGAGAGAAAAAGTCAGGACTCATTTCTGATCTGTGTTCTCTAAGTAGGAGATGACTTAGGAAAATGTAAGCTTGGGAGCTATGAAATGGCCATATTTGGATTTATACACACCAACAAAATTAAAGTTATCTAGAAAGAGGGAGAGGAAGAAAAAAATGGAAATAGAGGAAAAGAAAAAGAAGGCACAGAAGGAGGAGGGGCAAGAGCAGAAGGAGAAGGAGAGAAAGAGAGAGCGAGAGGGAGAGGGAACGGGGCAGACAATTAGATGTGCAGGAAAAAGTAGAGGTGAGAATTTGTGCCAGTGACCCTAATGATTTCCTAATTCTAATTCCATTAACTCATGAGACTGCATGTCCTGCCTTTGGGTTTTGTGAGTTGCCTCCATTTCTTTATAATATATTGCCTTTACTCTTTAAGTTCTTAACTAGATGCCAACTGCTGATTCATGAAATAGGGATATGACATCAATCAAGACAGACGAAAGTCTCTGTTTTTGTCAAGTTTGCATTCTAGTCATGGTGGATAGACAGTAAGCAAATAAATAAGTAAATGAACAAAAATATCAAGTAGTGATAAATAATTGGTTGAGATGAAAATTGAATAATTGGGTATCAAGGAAATGCCTTTCCAAAGAGGTGACATTTAAGATGACTTAAGGTGAATAATCAATACAGTACTTTCACAGAAACCAAGAAAGAAAGACATTCCCTGTTTTAAAAATTGACTGAAAATGCTTTAGTTTAACATTGGCGGCCTCAGAGAGAGTAGTTTTGGTAAAACAGAGAAAGAAGGAGAGAATTAACAAGGAAAGAAGCCTGAGGAGGAAGGAGAGCACAAATCCAGAATGCAATGGATTAGGGTTGAGTCAAATAACTCAATCCTAAATTTGCATGCCCTAATGGAATGCAAAATAGCATACATACTTTGGAAAACAGTTTGGCAGTTTTTTAAAAAGTTAAACATGCACTGTTGCTATAGCCAAGAAATTTCCATTTTAGGTATATACCCAGAAGAAATGAAAACATGGCTTCATGTAAAGACTTGTACATAAATGTTCACAGTAGCTTTTTTCAAAACAGCCCAAAAGTTGTAGAAACCCAGACTGAAGGATCAGTGAAGTGATAAACAAATGGTAATAATTCACATAATGGAATACTACTCAGCATTAAAAAATGGATAAGCAACATGGAAAAGTTATCAATGAAATTTGCTAAATGAAATAAGCCAAACTTAAAAAGTTACATATTATATTACTCCATATATATGACATTCTGGAAAATGCAAAATTATAGGGACAGAAATCAAGGGGTTTCCACTGACTGAGGTGGGAAATGTAGCTGACTTCAAAAAAGCAGCACATTAAATTTTGAGGAAAAGTGTAATTATGCATTTTACACATGACACAGTTAATTTTGTTACATGCATGCACATGCACGTGTGCATGCGCACACGTGTGTGTGTGTGTGTGTGTGTCCTGGAGATTCTAACAATCTAGTATTTTGTTAAAAAAAAAGTTACACTAAGGTTTCCTTTTAAAGATTTGAGACATTTGATACCTCTCAAATTAACTTGATTAATAGTCCTCAAGCAGAGAATAGGTTCATAAACACGTCATTGGAAATTTGACAGGTAAATTAATAGAGCTGAGAACGTTAGACAGAACATTAAAGCATCTCCAGGGGAAAAAATGCACTCTGGGAAGCTGATAGAGAATGGTCAACCATTCTACTAGTCACCAAATTCCTCAGGCTAAACAACAGAAACCGTGAATTAAGACCACTATGATGTTTACTCAGTGCCAAACAGTAAGAGATATGCCTAGGAATGAACCTAAAAAAATGACCAACAAGCAGTCTGAGAGAAGCCCAGCAGATGATTAGAATTTATTCGTGCTGAGAGAAAACAAAATGGGAGATAAAGATCACAAATCAAAGAGAAATGCATAGATCAAAGAGAAACACTAACGTCTAAGTAAATTTAAATAGTCCCACAGATTATAAGCAGATGATGCGTAAGTTTTGCTAGTCTCATTTATAAGATTAGAATGAAATCTACCCACTGAGTACAGGAGTCTAGATTAGACGATCTCAGAATCCCTTCTTGCTTAAACTCTCTTAAGTCCCTTGCTTTGGGAGAGAAAATTGTCTTCTGAATACTGAACTGATTATGCAGAAAAGATGAATATTGTTAAATATGATTAAGATATATACAGGAGAAACATGTTTTGAAACTATCCTCTAGAAATTCCACATACAGATGAATTTTGCCAAAGGAGATTTACATGAAAGAATATTTTTTCTTTGAAAAGAGCTTGAACTATGTTTGATACTTTGAATGCTTCAGAGAAATATCTCCTTTGTGTCACTGAAACTGCCTGTGTCCTAATATGTCACTGCTAACTGAGTCTCCAGATAATAGAAACATCTTTCCTATCACTGCAAATAATGACATTCAATGGGGTCAATGTAATCTGAGCCCTCCCAGGTCTGCCAGCTTCACCCAGATTCCCTGCCTGTCCACACTCACTTGCATCATAATCTCAAGAGGACTCTTATCATATTTTATTCACTGGAAGACCCCACCTAACCTTCAAATCACTCCTGCAGATGGACCCCTGCAAGCATGCAGGCATCCGCAGACTCTCCTCACCAACACCCACCAGCCCACAGACTCCCCTACTTGTGTCACACACCCACCTGTATCCTTCCCCGACCAGCATGCACTGACCAACAGCATTCCCCTGAGAGTGTGCACTCTCCCACAGACACCTCCAGCTGCCTCACCAGTTTCCATGTGAGTGTGGACCCACTGCTGCCCAACCAGCATGCACATGCATGGGGACCCTTGCTGGTATTCACATCCCTGGAGGCTGACTGCTGCCCCACCAGAGTGTTTTTATCAAACTTACAAGGCTGTGTCTTTTAACTGGGGTGTTTAGCTTGTTTATGTTTAAGATTAATATTGGTATGTGAGGATTTATATCTGTCATTCTTTTGCAAGCTGGTTGTTTTCTAGACTTAATTCTATAGCTGTTTATAGTGTCATTGGGCTATGTGCTGAAGTGACCTTTTGTGGTGGCAGGTAACTGTCTTTTATTTACACGTTTAGCACCTCTTTAAGGTCTTTTGATAAAATTCAACATCTGTTTATGTTGAACTCCCTTAACAAACTAGGCATTGAAGAAACATAGTTCAAAATAATAAGAGCCATCTATGACAAAGCCAAAGCCATCATACTCAACAGGAAAAAGTTACAAATATTACCCTGGAGAACCAGCATAACATAAGGATGCCCACTCTCACTACTCCTATTCAACATAGTACCCAAAGTCCTAGCCAGACAAATTAGGCAAGAGTAATAAATAAAAGGTATCTGAATAAAAAGAGAGAAAGTCAAACTGTCTCTCATTGCAGGTGATATAATTCTACAGTAGAACATACCATATTTTGCCCAAAGCTTTCAAGATCTGATAAACAACTCCAGCAAAGTTTCAGGATACAAAATCAATGTACGAAAATCAGTAGTATTAAAATTTCCATACACCAATAACATTCAACATGAAAGCCAAATCAAAATCACAATCCTATTCACAATAGCCACAAAAAGAATAAGTTACCTAGAAATACGGCTAACCTGGAAGGACAAAATCTGTACAAGAATTATAAAACACGACTGAAAGAAATTATAGGCAATAAAACAAATGGAGAAACACTCCATGTTCATGGATAGAAAATAAATATTCTTAAAATAGTTATACTTCCCAAAGCAATTTACAGATTCAGGCCATTACTTTTAAATTACTGGTGTTGTTTCTCACAGAATTATAAAAATCTATTCTAAAATTCATTTGGAACCAAAAAAGAGCCTGAATAGCCAAAGTAATCTTAAACAAAAAGTACAAAGCCAGAGGTGTTACACTACCCAACTTCAAACTATATTACAAATCTACAGTAGCCAAACATCATGATACCAGTACAAAAACAAACAAAGAGACCAAGGGAACAAAATAAAGAACACAGATATAAAGCCACACTCCTACACCCATGTGATCTTTGACAAAGTTGGGAACAACAAGTAATAGGAAAAGGATTCCCTATTCAATAAATTGTGCTGGGATAACTGGCTAGTCATATTCAGCAGATTGAAACTGGACCCCTTCCTTTCACCATATGCAAAAATAAATTTGAGTTGGATTAAAGACTTAAATATAAGACCTAAACCCACAAACAAACAAACAAACAAACGAAGGAAGTCTAGGACATACCCTTCTGAATATAGGCCCAGAAAAGATTTTCATGATGAAGTCTCCAAAAGCAATTGCACCAAAAACAAAAATAAGCAAGTGGGATCTAGTTAAACTAAAGAGCTTCTGCACAGAACAAGAAATTATCAAAAAAGTAAAGAAAACCTGTGGAATGGAAGAACATATCTGCAAACTATTCATCTGTCAAAGGTCTAATATGCAAAATCCAGAAGAAATTTAAATCAGCATGCAAAAAAAAAAAAAATCACTATTGAGAAATGGAAAAGAATATGCCCAGAACCTTCTCCAAAAACAACACACAAGTGGTCAACAAACATATTTCAAAATGGTCAGTGTGACTAATTATTAGAAAGATGCACATTAAAACCACAATGAAATGCCATCTGATATGGTTTGGTTCTGTGTCCCCATCTAAATCTCATCTTGTAGCTTCCATAATTTCCACATGTTGTGGGAGGAACCCAGGGGGAGATAATTAAATCATGGGGGTGTGTCCTTCCTACACTGTTATTGTGATGGTGAATGGGTCTTACGAGTTCTGATGGTTTTAAAAAACAAGAGTTCCTCTGCACAACCCTTCTCTTTGCCTGCCACCATCCATGTAAGATGTGACTTGCTCCTCCTTGCCTTCTGCCATGATTGTGATAAGTTCCCAGCCATGCGGAACTGTAAGTCATTAAACCTCTTTCTTTTGTAAATTTCCTAGCCTCGGGTGTGTCTTTATCAGCATCCTGAAAATTGACTAATACAGTACATTGGTACTGGGGGTGAGGTGTTGCTGAAAAGATACCCAAAAATGTGGAAGTGACTTTAGAACTGGGTAACAGGCAGAGATTGGAACAGTTTGGAGGGCTCAGGAGAAGACAGAAAAATGCAGGAAACTTTGGAACTTTCTAGAGACTTGTTGAATGGCTTTGGCAAAAATGTTGATAGCAATATGTACAATTAAGTCCAGGCTGAGGTGGTCTCAGATGAAAATGAGGAACTTGTTGGGAAATGGAGCAAAAAACATCACTATTGTTAAGTTTTAGCAAAGAGAGTGCCAGCATTTTGTCCCTGCCCTAGAGATTTGTGAAACATTGAAATTGAGAGAGATGATTTAAGGTATCTGGAGGAGGAAATTTCTAAGCAACAACGTATTCAAGATGTTACATGGGTGCTGTTAAAAACATTCAATTTTATAAGGGAAGAAGAGCATAAAAGTTCAGGAAATTTGCAGCCTGACAATGCTATAAAGAAGAAAATATCATTTTCTGAGGAGAAATTCAAGCCTGTTGCAGAAATTTACCTAAGCAATCAGGAGCCGAATGTTAATCCCCAAGACAATGGGAAAAATGTCTCCAGGGTATGTCAGAGATGGTTGTGGCAGCCCCTTCCATCACAGATCTGGAGGCCTAGAAGGAAAAAGTGGTTTCACAGGCCAGGTCAAGCGTCCCCATGCTGTGTGCAACCTAGGGCATTGGTGACCTGTGTCTCAGCCACTCCAGCCATGGCTGAAAGGGACAAAGGTATAGGTCAGGCCTTGGTTTCAGAGGGTGCAGACCTCAAGCCTTGGCAGCTGCCACATGGTATTGAGCCTGTGAGTGCACAGAAGTTAAGAATTGGGGCTGGGAACTTCCACTTCGATTTCAGAAGATGTATGGAAACACCTGGATGCCCAGGCAGAAGTTTGCTGCAGGGGTGGGATCCTCATGGAGAACCTCTGCTAGGGCATTGTGAAAGGGAAATGTGGGATGGGAGCCCCTACTGGGGCACCACCTAATGGAGCTGTGAGAAGAGGGCCACCATCCTCCAGACCCCAGAATGGTAGATCCACTAACTGTTTGCACCATGCACTTGATAAAACCGCAGACACTCAATGCCAGCCCGTGAAGGCAGCTGGGAAGAAGCCTGTACCCTACCAAACCACAGAGATGAAGCTGCCATGGGAACCCACCTTTTACATCAGTGTGACCCAGATGCAAGACATGTAGTCAAAGGAGATCATTTTGGAGCTTTAAGATTTGACTGTCCTGTTGGATTTTGGACTTGCATGGGGCCTGTAGCCCCTCTGTTTTGGCCAATTTCTCTTATTTTGAACAGCTGTATTTACCCAATGCCTGTACCCCTGTTGTATCTAGGATGTAACTAACTTGATTTTGATTTTACAGGCTCATAAGCAGGAGGGACTTGCCTTGTCTCAGGTAAGATGTTGGACTGTGGACTTTTAAGTTGATACTGAAATGAGTTAAAACTTTGAGAGACTGTTGGGAAAGCATGATTGGTTTTGAAATGTGAAGATAAAAGATTTGGGAAGGGCCAGGGGTGGAATGAAATGGTTTGCTTCTGTGTTCCCACCCATTCTCATCTTCTAGGTCCCATAATTTCCACATGCTGTGAGAGGGACCACAAGGGAGTGAATGAATGAATCATGGAGGTGGGTCTTTTCAATGCTGTTCTCATGAGAGTGAATAGGTCTCATGAGATCTGATGTTTTTAAAAAATGGGAGATTCTCCACACAAGCCCTCTATTGCCTGCTTCCATCCATGTAAGATGTGACTTGCTCCTCCTTGCCCTTTGTCATGATTGTGAGGAGCATGAAAACAGACTAATACACCTTCTCACTTGCACTAGTAAGAATGACTATTATTACAAAGTCAGAAAATAACAGATTCTGGCAAGGTTGCAGAAAAAAAGGAATGCTTATTATACACTACCAGTGGGAATGTAAATTAGTTCCATCACTGTGGAAACCAATTGGAAGATTCATCAGAGAACTCAAAACAGAACTACCTTTTGACCCAGCAATCCCATTATTGGGTACACACCCAAAGGAATATAAATCATTCTATCAAAAAGACACTTGCACTTGTATGTTAATTGCAGCATCATTCACAATAGCCAAGACATGATATCAATCTAGATGCCCATCAACAGTGGACTAGATAAAGAAAATGTGGTACATATACACCATGGAATGGTGACCAGATGATCCATGGAATGGTGACCAAGTTCTAATATGCAAAATCCAGAAGGAATTTAAATCAGCAAACAAAAATGTGGCCATAGAAAAATGAAATTATGTCCTTTGAAGCAACATAAATGCACCTGGAGGCCATTAACCTAAGTAAATTAATGCAAGAACAGAAAACCACATACTGCATGCTCCCACTTATAAGTGGGAGCTAAACACTGAGTACACATGTACACAAACAGAGGAACATAGACACCAGGGCCTACTTGATGGTGAGGGTAGGAGGAGGGTGAGAGTTGAAAAACTAACTATCAGGCACTATTCTCACTACCTGTGTGATGAAATTATTTGTATAAAAAATCCCAGAGACATGCAATTTACCCATTAAAAAGCCTGCACATGTAGCCCTTGAACCTAAATTAAAGTTGAAAGAAAAATAATAGAAATATCAAACCAGAAGACAAGAAATATAGCTTAGAAAATATTATGAAGCTACTTTGGAAAACGTAATGAACATTATCAGGGGAATCCTCTCTGTCCAAAGATAAAGACATGGTCAAGTCTGCCAATTTTTCTCAAAGACAATTGACTTAGCATTCTGTCAAAAACATAATGTCCCTAGTTAAATAAATTTCTTCTTTATCTGTTTTCTCCTAGCATCTCTCAGTTTGACCTGTTACAGAAGACTACAGATATGATCATGGATAAACCCAATGAAAATCAATATCTGACAGTATGTAAAATGACATGGTAGTGTCATTAAATTGAGAACTGAAATTGTGGATCAATTTAACCCAGAGTCACAGTTAGGAAAACCACAAAGCAATCTAAGAGGAGATCACAGCATACAGCACTGCACCACTTATGAGGCTATTAAGGACCCTGCATCAAACAACAAAAGGATTACTTTTTTTGTTAAAATCCATTTATCTGTTTATTGAAGCAGCAAAACAAATGTAATACATCTTAGAGTGCCACCAAAAATAGTTAAATGTTCCAATGTTTTAGTACTTAAAGGGGAAAATTCCATGACCCTCGATACCACCAGATCAATGAAGTTTTCATGTTCACTGGAAGTACTCTATGTGCCAAGCTAATGTAGAGAATAATTTATTTGAATTCAAAAATGTGCTATCAATGAATTATTTTATACAAGACATGAACTAGAGGCTGAGGTCAGGGACGATGTTGCAAATGACAAAGGTACAAACTCTGTGCTGTAGTCATGGAGAGAAGCATGGAAACAAATAACTAGTTCAAGGAAGATGGTGAGAAATGCTGGCAAAACGAGATTACATGTAATGACCAGAAGTGGAACAAAGGAAGGATTCTGTATTTGGCCTAGAGGAGATTTGGCAAGGCTCCTGGGACTGGCTAACATTTGAGCAGATCCTGAAGAATTTAGCAGGTGAAAGGTAGAGCAAAGTGATAGAAGTATGTAGTAAAGTTAAACAAAGGTAAGTATTCTGGTGTGTCTAGAGAGTGATGGATATGGTAAGGGATAAGGCAGGAAAGATAATTGAAGATGGCCTCAAGTTAAAAGATGAGTTTTCAGTTTTGTCCTACTGGCAATGTGTAGCCATTGCCAATTTAAGCAAGAGAATGATATAAGAAAAGTTTTTATTAAGAATAACTGATATAGGCCAGCTGTGGTGGCTCACACCTGTAATCCAAAAACTTTGGGAGGCCGAGGCAGGTGGATCACTTGAAGTCAGGAGTTCGAGACCAGCCTGGCCAACATGGTGAAACCCCATCTCTATGAAAAATACAAAAAAATTAGCTGGATGTGGTGGCACATGCCTGTAATCCCAGCTACTCGGAAGATCACTTAAACCTACAGGAGGCAAGGTCGTCAGTCCCTAGATCAGGCCACTTGCACTCACCAGCCTGAGTGGACAGGGTGATGATTCTGTCTAAAAAAAAAAAAAAAAAAAAAAAAAAGATAACTGTTTAGAATGGCAAATCATTTAGCCTATTCAGAGAAAATATACATAAGGATCTAAATTGGGTAAACAATATGGTAGAAGGGGTTTCTGTGGTATGGTATCTTTTTTTAAATTTCCAGGGGAATTGTAAAGTATGTTTTTAATTAATCTTTCTTAAAAGAATATCTCTAGTTTGAATAAAACTAGAATCCTGTAATTTCAGTACTATAAAGTCCTCTTAGAAATTATAGCCCTCAACCCCACTGATGGTACAGAAGATGGGAATCTGAGATCCAAACAGTAGAATGGAGCTCGTCTCAGGGTCCACATGGCTTGTTAGTGGCTTTTGAAAAATCAAAGGTAAGTAACGCCTACAGGTGATCATCATAAAGATAATCCAAGGATATGAACTCTTTGTAGCTAATTCCCAGGTTTACAAGATGCCAAACATATTGTAGGGCACCAGAAGCAAAACTATGCTTAATAATCTAGGTTTTCTGTCTAAATTAGAAAACATCTTAAACATTCCAAGAAATCACTGGAGAGTCCTTGGTTTCAGACCTGAATCTTGAAAAACCATGACAGGCAATTTGGTCAACCAGAATTTCCATCTAAGAGCCTGATCCTAGTAACATGCAGAAATGTTTGACATAGGATATGGTTGCCTTTTCTTGCTGTTGTTTATCTTAGCACTAGAGACACACTCCAAATTGTTTGTAAGTCATTTGACCCCTGCCCATATACTAGAATGCAGACAAATGATACTTCTTCTGCAGCAACTCAGTCCCTTCCATGGAGTTACAGAAGCATCGTATTTAACTCAACTACAAAAAGCAGAGCCAAAATTTCCAGGGTAAAACCTCCTGTTCAGTGTTGCCTTTCAAACCTATGGAAATGTTCTATTTAAATCTAACTCCTGTTATTTCTGGCTCCTGCCTTCAAATTATGTTTTTCCACCCATGAAACAACGCCTCTGCAGAACACAGATATTAGGAATCCAGCCCTGAGTGAGTCAATTTGGCCTCAGATTTTATCTGTAAAATAAGGCCGTACAGTAATTCTGTAAAATAAGGCCTACGGAATCACTAATGCTCTTCTAATCTGAAATATTCTTTTTTCTTCATGTCTTGTTTTCTTACCTTCTTCAGAAATTCACTCAAATCAAAACTCCCCTTCTCAATTAATCCACTTTATATAAAATTTAAATGTATACCTCCTCTCAATATTACATACTCCCTTTTCACACTTTGTTTCTTTATAGAACTTATCACCACCTTACACAGTATATATTTCACTTGTATAATTATTTTCCATTCCATTCATTGGGATATGAGCTTCACAAGAGCAGAAATTTTTGTTTTGTTCCATGACATGAGCCTAGAATGCTCTCTTTCATATAGTAAGTAATACATATGTGTTGAGTGAAAGAATGAATGGTTCTATTTTAAATATAATTGTATATCTGAAATTGTGAAAGCTTCTTGTAGGTCACGTTTCTGATATTGAATACAAATTTTAGTACTAAGTATATATGTCTTGGCACACTTTGACCTTTTATAGTCAATGTGCACACTATATACTCTTTTATACTATTTCTATTTTGAAAAGCAGAAAAGTTTCTAGTCTCTTTCTTTCCTAACGTATTGTTTGTCAAGTATAAGCTTTTTTCAGTGTCAATGTTTTGGTCATAAATTCAATCCTCAAGTGTAACATAATGTCAATGAGAACAATTTTACCACATACTGCTTTATATTTAGTATCCAGGGACAGATGCTGGCAAAAAGTAAAGACTGCCGGTTTTTGCCTATAGAAACCTACCAATTCGACATTCTTCAGAATTAAACTTTTTTAACTATACAAGTTTCTGGACAGAATTCAGCATATAATCAAATTTCTATTTATTCACGTATAATTACAGTATGTCACCATATATGCATCTATTTTAAAATCATCTCCTTGAAACAGACTTCAGAAAAGTGATGCTTCATGCCTCTATTTCACACTTTTAAGAAAACATTTCCCAACAGTAACTGTAATGTCAAGATTTAAGAACCAGGTGGTAGAAAAGTAAAATAATGTGAATGAAAATACAAAGTCTTAGTAGCAAATCTATACCCAAGTTAACAAGGGGAGCTATTGAAAGAGAAAGGAGTAATAAATACACAGCTCAAGGGGAATATACAGTAAGGGCATATTTTCTTAAGAATACAAATAAGAATAAGAGATAGTCCTACCAATGGTGATTGGAAAGTTTGTGGACAAATTATGTAACAGCTCAGATATCCAATGTCTTCAGAAAAAGGGTATTCCAAATATGTCAATTGTCTAGAAATTTCAGCTCCTTAAGAATCAAACTTTGCCCATAAAATATTTTATAAGACCTTTTTTTTTATTTTTTTTTATTATACTTTAAGTTCTAGGGTACACGTGCATAACATGCAGGTTTGTTACATTGGCTTGTAGAGTTTCTGCCAAGAGATCTGCTGTTAGTCTGATGGGCTTCCCTTTGTGGGTAACCCGACCTTGCTCTCTGGTTGCCCTTAAGATTTTTTCCTTCATTTCAACTTTGGTGAATCTGGCAATTATGTGTCTTGGAGTTGCTCTTCTGGAGGAGTATCTTTGTGGTATTCTCTGTATTTCCTGAATGTGAATGTTGGCCTGCCTTACTAGGTTGAGGAAGTTCTCCTGGATGATATCCTGAAGAGTGTTTTCCAAGTTGGTTCCATTTTCCCCCTCACTTTCAGGCACCCCAATCAGACGTAGAT
>NW_016820397.1:0-10320 GCF_001698545.2 Rhinopithecus bieti | reverse complement strand
ATACCCCTTGTATCCTTTTCCTCCTTTTCAACCCCAAAAGTTATTGTGCTCCATTTCAACGCTAGTGAGACAAATATGACAATTAAAAGAGGTTCCTGTTCAAGAACTTGGTCCCAGTTATTTACTTATTAAGATAGGGCATTTGACACAAAACATGGACTAATTCTCCTACTCTGATTCACTATGTGATATGTAAATAATTGGTTAAAAGAAGTACATCCACACAAAAGATATGCCTGCATATAGATCCTACTTAGTGTATCTACTTAAGGCACCTCAAGCTTTAGTCACCAAAGTAATTGGAGTTGTTATTTGGGAAAACCAAATTCCCTTGAACCATGAAAGAGATATATGAAAAAACAGTAAGTGTCCATACACTCATATCTAGGCCAAATTGCAAGTGTCCATTAGTTTGGAATTCAGAGTTTGGGGACGTGGTAATAAGCTCAATATTTGTGACATAGCTAAAGCATCACATGATTAGCAAGACTTTTGCTAACGAACCCAGCACAAAATGTACTTTTCCTCTTGTAAACATTTACTTGATTATGGGTCACTTTTTATACAATGCTCAATTTTTTTTACTTGTCTTATCTACTCATACATATTTAAGAGATGCCCTGTGCACAGTTCATCTTGATCTCTGCCACCATAATGCCTGGAAAGTTCTTCTCAAACCACAACTACTGCTTTGCCTATTGACTCACAGGTGTACAGAGTCCAAAGTGGCCAGGTAGTCATCTTAACTTTCAGCAGAGCATAAGGTCGCAGGCACAGAATGTACAAATTTTTCTAGTGAATCACCAAAAGGTAACAGTGAGTTTTGCCACTCTCATTTCCACTCCTTGATTCCTGAACCCACACATCTCGGCTATGGAAGAAACAGCACCATAAATTGAATGTTGATTTACAGCATAACCAGCCTTCTGGAGAACACTGCTCCCAGCCCTGCATGGTATTGCGATTTTGGTGGCACAATAACTGAGTCTTCAAAAGGCTGTCCCACTATTCTGTCAAGCCATCAACTTTAGGAGGGTGGGGAAATAAAAACACCAGTGAATTCTGTGGGTGTGGGCTCATTGTCATCCTCCATTTGTTGTTAAGTGATTTCTTCATCAGAAGCAATACTGTGTGGAATTGCATGATAGTAGAAAGGCATTCTGTAAGTCATGAATGATAGTTTTGGTAGAAGCAGTGCATGCAGGGAAAACAAATCCATATCCAAATTGTTTATTCTAATGTGGCATATATACAGCATGGAATACAATTGATCCATTACAAAGGAATGAAATAATGTCTTTTGCAGCAAGTTGGATGGAGCTGGAGGCCATTATTCTAAGTGAAGTAACATAGGAATGAAAAACCAAAAACCGTATGTTCTCACTTATGAGTGGGAGTTAAGCTATGAGTACACAAAGGCATACAGAGTGATATAAAGGACTTTAGAGACTCAAAAGGGGGAGGGTTGGAAGGCAGTTAGGGATAAAAAAAAGTACACATTAGGTACAATGAACACTACTCAGGTGACAAGTACACTCAGAATTTACCACTACATAATCCATCCATGTAACAAAAATCCACTTGTACCACAAAAGCTATTGAAACAAAAAATAATAAAAACAAAAACAATGTGTTTATTCCAGTAAGAACAAAACAAAACACTGCCCTTTCCATAATGAAAGTGGTCTACTGTAACCAACCTATCACTGGGTAGTTGGCTAATCACTCCAGTAAATGGTGCCACATTGGGAATTCAGTGTTGTTCTCTGCTGCTGACAGATGAAGCACTCTGCAGTGACTGTAGCCATGTCAGCCTTGAGAGTGAAAGTTCATGTTGCTGACCCCATGCATAACCTCCATCCCTTCCACCTTAGTCATTTTCTTCATAAGTCCATTGGAAAATGAGAGCGGTGGCTGGGGAAAGAAGTTGACTCTTAGCCACAGATTGGGTCATCCTATCCACCTTATTAAAATCCACGTCTGCTCAGGTCACCCTTTGGTGAGCACTCACATGGGATAACAATAATTTCATGTTTTCCAATGATTTTTTAAAAATGTCTATTCAAGGACCTTTTCCCCAGATCCCCTTGTCACTAATTTTCTAATTATGCCCTTTCCAAATCCCTGACCATCCAGCCAAACCTTTGGTCACATCCCATGAATTGCTATATAATCATGTATCTGGTGATTTCTCTTTCCAAAAAAGGTGAACAACCAAATGCACTGCTCAAAGTTTTGCCCACTGAGAGGATTTTCCCTTCACCAGTGTCCTGCAGGGACATCCCAGAAAGGGGCTGTAGTGCTGCAGCTGCCCACTTTCAGATGGTGTCCTCATATTGTACAGAAACATTTGTAAACCAGGACCAAGTCTTCTACTTTCATGTCAAGTGATCATATAGAACTTTCCATGTGGCCATAGGTGTAGGCTGTGTAGAAGAAAAGGCAGTGTAGCAGGAGTAGGGGCCATGGGCATTTAGGCCACTTTTTCATGTAAATTATCTCTGCCTTAAGGGCTTGTTGAAACCTAATATCATATATATCACATACATTTGATAATGGAGTATGGCTATGAATGCCCAATTTTCAGGCTTGATGGGTCAGGCAATACTCAGTTTATGGTGGGCAGCTAAAATTTCATGTAACTTGGTAGCTGACAGTTAAGCATTCAATTTCTTCTGAGGTCCAATAACAACCCAAAAGTTGTTTCTCAAAAAAGAATAGTTATCTGACAAAGATGGCCAAATTTTGTTTCAAAATATGAAAGGTCTGTGCTGCAATTCACCTCTACAGGCCTGCCCAAGGCTCCAAACAGCATGGCTATCTGCCACTGGATAGCATCATTGGATCTGCTGAATCATATGACCCAAAAGGCAGAACAGCTTGAACTTCTTGCAGAGCTTTCTCTTCCTTTGGGTCTCACTCAAAACTAGGTTTTCAGGTCCCTCAGTAAATATTTCAAGTATCACATCCAAATGATGCATATATTGTCTCTAAAATCCAAAGAGACCCAGTAGGCATTGTACCAATTTTTGTTTGTAGAAGGGGCCAGGTGCAATATTTTCTTCACTCTAGAAAGGATATCTTGACATGTACCACATCACTAGACCCTTAGAAATTTCACTGAGGTGAAAGACCCTGAATTTTAACTACATTTAGTCCCCACCTTCTGAACATGCAAACATCTTAACAATTAGTCTATAGTAGCTGCAATTCTGGCTCACTGGATCCAAGGAGCACAATGTCTTCTATGTGATGTACCAGTGTGATGTCTCATGGAAGGGAAAGGCAATCAATGCCCTGTTGACTAAATTATGGCATAGAACTGGAGAGTCAAAATACCCCTAAGGTAAGACAAGGAAGGTGTATTGACAGCCTCACCAGCTGAAAACAAAATACTTCTGGTGTTTTTTACTGACAGATATGGAGAAAAAATGCAGATGAGTAGCTGCATATCAGTACCAAAGGATGACTTAATTTGCTCAAAGAATGAAACCACATCTGGAATTGCAACTGCAATTAGAGTCATCACCTGGTTCATTTTACAATAATTCACTACTGTATTCAAAGATCTGTTTTCTGAAATAACCAAATAGGTGAACTGAATTGGGATATGTTAGGAATCACCACCCCTGCATCCTTCAGTCCTTAATGATAGCATTAATCTCTGCAATCCCTCCAGTAATGCAATACTACTTTTTATTTACTATCTTCCTAAGTAGAGGCAGTTCTTTTGGCTTCTATTTAACCTTTCCTACCATAGTAGCCCTTACTCTGCAAGTTATGAAACCAATGTGTAAATTCTGCCAGTCACTGAGTATGTCTTTTACAATTATGCATTCTAGGACTGAAAAATAATGACAGGATAGGTTTGGTGACATACTGGACCCACTAAGATATACATGAGCTAAAACTCCATTGATCACCTGACCTCCATAAGCCCCTACTGTGACTAGTGGATCACAGTGGCATTTTTGATCTCCTCAAATTAGTGTCAGTTCAGACCCAGTGTCTCTTAATCCCCAAAGAGTCTGGTTATTTCCTTTTCAGGCACAATCACCTTAATAAAAGGCCGTAAGTCCCTTTGGGGAAGGCTGGGAGGAAGATTAATAGAATAATATTCTGGGAGTTTCCACTTCTTTTAAGGGCACATGTTCTCCCCTTTATGTAAGTAATTCTAGGTCTGAAAACTGGATTCATCCAGGGAACTGATCGAAGGGTCACAATTCTATCTTTTGATAATTTATATTAGACTTTTGTATATGTGACTTAGAACTCTTCTGCTTATACAGATCAAGTAAGAATTTGGTAGACCTACCATCTATTTCTCATCAGGGGACTCCATGATCAACTAGCTAATGACTGACTGTGAGTCAGACTATTCTGAGTACTTCTTTGACTCAGCTGTACATTATGGTAGCCATGGCCACCTTGTCTTTGGTAATGAAGTGCCACCATTTGGCCCTTGCCACCCCGGGCTCCAGTACCCGATTGTATCTAAGGATCTCAGTTCAGTGGCAGCAGTTCCCACTGTAATTCTTGACCTACAAAGAGTGACCACAGAGCCCTTCATGGATTCTGTGGCTTCTCTCATGAATTTATTTCTCACAGTCATGGTGACAGAGGTGCCTTCTGACCCTTCCTGTGTGGCTGAGCAGTACTTACATTAAAAAATCCACTCTAATATTCCAACCTCTCTAAGCCTGATTCAGCCCTGACACAAATTATGTTCCTTTCATGTTTATCTGACACTCTTAATATCAATTACTACATATTTTCTCAGATTTCTGTCTCTATCAGTTGGAAAATCATGCAGTTCTTTCTAAGTGTAGCACAACTCTTTATGTGTCACACTTTTTACCTCATCCTTTGGGACCTGCTGGGACTTGAGTCTGGGTAGATCTAAAAGCAAAAGGGGTAATGGGGTAGATCCAGAGGATAAATAGCAGTATTGCAAGGCAGCTACTATAGGGAAAGCTATTGCAGTTTCCTCAGGAATAGTAGACTTAACCTTCTCAGGTGAGCATGGAAAGTTGCTTCTACTGGCAAAGGAGACTTGACTGAATTTAGAGGCTCAATGTTCCCAGCTTCATCAGGACCTGTGCATATGTCCCCATGTCAGTTTTGCAGAGCCTATTTCTTCCCAATTGATGTCCTTATTTTAATAGCAGACATCCTGCGAGGTTAGGAATTCTATTTGTGTTGTAATTTAATCACTCACAGAATGAGACTCAGGGTTTGGTTTTCTGCTATCTCAGCCCTGCAGCTGCAAATAAGCGTTTCTTTCAGAGCAGGCATAGAATTTTTTAGGTCATTTCTGCAGTGCTTGGCTGGGAATTTAAATTCCTAAGCTAGCTAATCCTTTTCTTTCTCCACAATGCCCAATGCAATTAAGAACTGACCACTTTCATTACACTCATTAGTTTTACAAGTATGTTCTAAGGTGTCAAAGTATGTGTTCATACTAAATCTTGCCTCTTTTAAATATTTCATTGAGAATATTCAATAGTGATTTTTTGCATATCTCTTTTGTCACATCACACCATGGACTACCTGTGCCCTTTTTCCTATTGGAAGTAAAGTCATTGTGCCCTTAAATCAAATCAGAATAGAGAACCAATTACAGAAATCCCACAGTCAATTCAAAAAACGTATCCTGAGGATTCCTTCTATTTCTCTATAATAATCCCCAATTCCAAAATCAGTATCAGTTAGGGTTCTTCAAAGAAGTAGAACCAAGAGAATATACTTTTAATATTTATCTCTTTTAACTTTTATTTTAGGTTCCAAGGTACATGTGAAGGTTTGTTACATAGGTAAACTCATGTCATAGGGGCTTGTCGTACAGATTATTTCATCACCAGGAATTAAGCACAGTGCCCAATAGTTATCTATTCTGCTCTTCTCCCTCCTTCCACTCTCCACCCTCAAGTAGACCCTAGTGTCTGTCGTTTTCTGCTTTGTGTTCATAAGTTCTCATCATTTAGCTCCCACTTATAAGTTAGAACATGTGGTATTTGGTTTTCTGCTTCTACGTTAGTTTGCTGAGAATGATAGCCTCCAGTTCCATCCATGTTTCCATGAAAGACATGATCTTGTGTTTTGGTGGCTGCATAGTATTTCATGGTGTATATGTAGCGCATTTTCTTTGTCCAATCCATCACTGATGGGCATTTAGGTTGATTCCATTCCTTTGTTATTGTGAATAGTGCTGCAGTGAATATTCACATGTATGTGTCTTTATGGTAAAATGATTTATATTCCTCTGAGTATATACCCAGTAATGGGTTTGCTGGGTTGAATGGCAGTTCTGCTTTTAGCTCTTTGAAGAATCGCCACACTGCTTTCCACAACGGTTGAACTAATTTATACTCTGACCAACAGTGTATAAGTGTTCCCTTTTCTCTACAACCTTGCCAGCATATGTCATTTTGTGACTTTTTGATAATGGTCATTCTAACTGGTGTTAGATGGTATCACATTGTGGTTTTGATTTGCATTTCTTTAATGATCAGTGATATTGAGCTTTTATTCATATGCTTGTTGGTCACATGTAGGTCTTCTTTTGACATGTGTCTGTTCCAGTCCTTTGCCCACTTTTTAATGGGATTGTTCGTTTTTTCTTGTAAATTTGTTTGAGTTCTTTACAGATGCTGGATATTAGGCCTTTGTCAGATGCATAGTTTGCAAATATTTTCTCCCATTCTGTACATTGTCTGTTTACTCTATTGATAGTTTCTTTTGCTTTGCAAGAAGCTCTTAAGTTTAATTAGATCCCACTTGTCAATTTTTGCTTTTGTTGTGATTTCTTTCGGTGTCTTCATAATGAAACCTTTGTCTGTTCCCACATCCAGGATGGTATTGCATAGGTTGTCTTCCAGGATTTTTATATATTTGAGTTTTACACTTAAGTCTTTAATCAATCTAGAATTGATTTTTCTGTACGGCATAAGGAAGGGGTCCAGCTTTAGTCTTCTGCATATGGTTAGCCAGTTATCCTAACACCATTTATTGAGTAGGAAGTCTTTTTCCCATTGCTTGTTTTTATCAGGTTTGCCAAAGATCAGGTGGTCATACGTGTGAGGCCCTATTTCTGAACTCTTTATTCTGTTCCAATGGTCTATGTGTCTGGGTTTTTTTTTCTACCAGTACTATGCTGTTTTGTTTACTCTAGCCCTTTAGTATAGTTTGAAGTCAGGTAATGTGAAACTTCCAGCTTTGTTATTTTTGCTTAGGATTTCCTTGGCTATTCAGACTCTTTTTTTGTTTCATATGAGTTTTAAAATAGTTTCTCTAGTTCTGAGAGAATGTTATTGGTAGTTTGATAGGAATAGCGTTGAATCTGTCAATCACTTTGGGCAGTATGGCCATTTTAATGATATTGATTTTCCTATCCATGAGCATGGAAGACTTTTCATTTGTTTGTCTTCTCTGATTTTTTTGAACAGTGTTTTGCAATTTTTATTGTAGAAATCATTTACCTCTTTGGCTAGTTATATCCCTAGGTGTTTTATTGTTTTGTAGCTATTGTGAATGGGATTGCAGTTTTGATTTGGTTCATAGTGTGGATGTTGCTGGTGTACAAAATGCTACTGATTTTGTACATTAACTTGATATCGTGAAACCTTGCTAAAGTGATTTATCAGACCAAGGAGCTTGTGGTCAGAGGTTATGGGGTTTTTTGGTATGGAATCTTTTTATCCGCAAACAGAGATAGTTTGACTTCCTCTCTTTCTATTTGGATGTGCTTCACTTCTTTCTATTGCCTGATTTTTCTGGCTAGGACCTCTAGTACTATGTTGAATAGGCATGGTGAGAGAGGGCATCCTTGTCTTGTGCTGGTTTTCAAAGGGAATGCTTCCAGCTTTTATTTTAAGTAATTGGCTTATATAATTGTGTGGATTTGAAATTCCAAATCTGCAGACAGATCAGAAGGCTACAATCTCAGTCAAGAATTAATGTTATAGTCTCGAGTCTGAAAATTCAAGCAGGATTTCTATGTTACAGTCCTGAGGCAGAAATTTCTTCTTCTCCTGAGAAATTTGCTTTTGCTCAATGTTAAAGGAGGTGCCTGGCAAGAGGTGATTAAATCATGGAGGTGAACTTCCCCTTGCTGCTCACATTATAGTGAGCGAGTTCTCATGTTTAAAAGTGTGTAGCACTTCTCCCATCACTCTTTTCCTCCTGCTCCAGCCACATAAGAAGTGCTTGCTTTCCCTTCACCTTCTGACACAAATGTAAGTTTCCTGAGGACTCCCGGTCCATGCTTCCTGTACAGCCTCCTACAGAACTATGAGTCAACTAAACCTCTTTTCTTTATAAATTGCCCAGTCTCAGATAGTCTTTTATAGTAATGCGAGAATGGACTAATACAGTATTCAAAGCATCATTGATATATTGAGCCTCTTTGTAAGGAAAATATAAAACATTGGTGGTACAACTCAAATACTGCATGTTCATTAATTCTATCTTTCTCTCTCCTCATCTCTCTCTTATTTTTTCTCTCATTAAAACAGAAATATTGATGAGGAGATGAGAAGATAGTGAATGTTAACTTTGGCTTACTTGCTACATGTGGCAACACTACCTATCTTTCAATGTTTATTACAAATGCTACTTATACGTAAATGAATAAAACCTCAATACACACACTTCCTGGGGCTGTATTTTCCTTTACTGGTTTTGATCTCTCCCTGCTTGGAACCTTTGAGGGTTCGAACTAAAAATCCNGTTATAGTCTCGAGTCTGAAAATTCAAGCAGGATTTCTATGTTACAGTCCTGAGGCAGAAATTTCTTCTTCTCCTGAGAAATTTGCTTTTGCTCAATGTTAAAGGAGGTGCCTGGCAAGAGGTGATTAAATCATGGAGGTGAACTTCCCCCTTGCTGCTCACATTATAGTGAGCGAGTTCTCATGTTTAAAAGTGTGTAGCACTTCTCCCATCACTCTTTTCCTCCTGCTCCAGCCACATAAGAAGTGCTTGCTTTCCCTTCACCTTCTGACACAAATGTAAGTTTCCTGAGGACTCCCGGTCCATGCTTCCTGTACAGCCTCCTACAGAACTATGAGTCAACTAAACCTCTTTTCTTTATAAATTGCCCAGTCTCAGATAGTCTTTTATAGTAATGCGAGAATGGACTAATACAGTATTCAAAGCATCATTGATATATTGAGCCTCTTTGTAAGGAAAATATAAAACATTGGTGGTACAACTCAAATACTGCATGTTCATTAATTCTATCTTTCTCTCTCCTCATCTCTCTCTTATTTTTTCTCTCATTAAAACAGAAATATTGATGAGGAGATGAGAAGATAGTGAATGTTAACTTTGGCTTACTTGCTACATGTGGCAACACTACCTATCTTTCAATGTTTATTACAAATGCTACTTATACGTAAATGAATAAAACCTCAATACACACACTTCCTGGGGCTGTATTTTCCTTTACTGGTTTTGATCTCTCCCTGCTTGGAACCTTTGAGGGTTGGAACTAAAAATCCTTTACCTTTGTATAACTATATTTACTGTCTCCTATCTTCCACCCTAGACTCATTTTCCCAATGAAAGCAAAAACAAAACTAGCTACTAAATAAGGAGGCAAAAAGTTTACAGTGGGCTTAAGGAAAGTGGTAAAATTAATCTAAAAATTAAGTCCCTCTTATCTCCCTAATTCTTTTTTACCCATTCACCTCTATTTACAAAATTAGCTGCATCCATACTCGTCCTTATCTCTTTTTCCCTTGTCTCAACTGTGGAGATGTTTCCTTCCAAATTCTCCCTTGACCAAACCCTTAGTGCCACCCCCTCTAACCTCCAGCAAGTCCTTACTTCATCAGACATCCCATCCATTTCTTCAACCTGTAAGAATGCTCAACTCTCTTTCAATCTGTAACCTAAAAGAATAAACTTTCAGTGTTTCCATAGTCCCTACTTGCTACCTCCCTAACTCTCTCCTCTTTGAAACCACCAAACTTCTTGAAAGACTTGTCTACCTTCACTGTCGCCATGTTTTCATCTTACATTGTCTTAATTTACGCAGTCTGACATCCACTCCCAATATCTCAAAGACATTACTTTCACTAATCACCTGTCAAATTCAATGTATCTTTTCAATCCTTGAGTTAATGGACTTCTTTCCTGTGTTTGATACTCATGGTTATGCCTTCCTTGTTAATATATTGTATCTCCTCAGATTCCACCATGCCACATTCTCATGCTTCGCTGACCTCTTGCTCTCTGCCTCCTGCATTAACTCCTCATATTCACTTACTCCTAAAAACATTGGAACTTCCGGCCGGGCGCGGTGGCTCAAGCCTGTAATCC
>NW_016820396.1:0-1666 GCF_001698545.2 Rhinopithecus bieti | reverse complement strand
AAAAATACACTTTATTATACACTTTGTTTCAAAATACTGAAATAGTGCTTTCTGATCATAGTATTTCTAGAGGAAAGATTTTCTCCCAAGCCTTTAAGGGGAAAGCTAATCCACTTGGAGAAATTTTGGGCCACCCACCAAACCTGTGATTTCCTGCCCCAATTTATGAACCAAGTTATACTGAGATTGTTAAACGGTGTGATTTCTCCTTATGACTTTCACATTTTACTTTATAGGTTATATTGACTTTTAGATTTCAGGCAGTAAAATAAAAAATCTTATGTAGTTCAAGTTGGAAAAATTGGATTAGTCCAAGCCATATTTTTACCTGGTATTTTTTTCAGGCATTTTAATGTTACTTTTTATGGTATTTGTGTAATTATATGTTTGAAATTGTATGGTTTTCCCTTATCTTGTGTACTGATTCATCTCAAATATTTTAACCTCTTCTTAAGTTTCCCTTTCCCCCCAGCTTTTCCATAAGCGCACAAAAGAAAGTGTGATTTTTGCCAATTATTTTGGTTGCTGAGGTTGTAAGCCATCTTGGTTTGCATACATATAGGTTATTAAAGCACCCTTCCTAGTCTGACTTGCCAGTCTTCTCAACCTTTTGTTAGAGGAATAAGGGATGAGGATGAGAGAATTAGTATATACTTTTTACCCCATTTAAGATGTATTAATTGCCATTTTATTGTTATTTTCTGACTTTCAAGCCTTCTAATCTAAGGTTAGTAAATGGGTAGCATTTTAGAAATTATTCTTATTGTGACATAATGAAGAATTATGTTTTATATTTTAAGTATTTTGTTCCTTGTTTCTTATTTCCTACTTGACATTTTTATTTACAGCAAGGTTTTATCCTTTTACTAAAGGGAAGGAGATGGGATGAATAGCACACTTTAACTAGATGCTTTATTTAGCCTTTTCAAAAGCAAAAAAGTTAATACATTGTTATATCTGGGTGTTGGGTTACAGGGTATCTGTTATATTCATTTATTAGTTCCTGTTATTTTAACATTTTAAATATTTCATAATTGAAAAGGAAAATTAGACTGGGACCAGTTTATAGAAAGCTTTAAATTCTAGGCAAAAAAGGTAGAACTTTACAGTTGGTTATGGAGAAGATATTGACTATCTTTTGTAGAGAGTGGCATTTCGAAAAACTGAATTTGGCATCTGCATTTAGAATGGTCTAGAGAATGGAGATACTGAAGAAAAGGAATTTTAGAAAATTCAGCATTCTGATTTCTGAAAAATGAGTGCTTAGATTAGGTAGTGGCATGGGGACTAGAAAGAAAAGGGTTGATGCTGCTTTATGTAATCATGCCCATTATATAAAGGTTATGTATAAATGAGGCCGGGCGCGGTGGCTCACACCTGTAATCCCAGCACTTTGGGAGGCCGAGGTGGATGGATCACCTGAGGTCAGGAGTTCGCAACCAGCCTGATGAACATGGTGAAACCCCACCTCTACTGAATTTACAAAAGAATTAGCTGGGCTTGATGGTGCGTGCCTGTAATCCCAGCTACTTGGGAGGCTGAGACAGGAGAATAACTTGTGTCTGGGAGGCAGAGGTTGCAGTGAGCTGAGATCACACCATTACACTCTAGTCTGGGCAATGAGCGAAACCCGATCTCAAAAAAAATAATAAAGATTATATATAAA
>NW_016820395.1:0-756 GCF_001698545.2 Rhinopithecus bieti | reverse complement strand
CCAGGCTGGAGTGCAGTGGCGCAATCTCAGCTCACTGCAAGCTCCGCCTCCCGGGTTCACGCCATTCTCCTGCCTCAGCCTCCCGAGTAGCTGGGACTACAGGTGCCTGCCACCACGCCCGGCTAACTTTTTTGTAGTTTTTAGGAGAGACGGGGTTTCACCGTGTTAGCCAGGATGGTCTCGACTCCTGACTTTGTGATCTGCCCATCTCGGCCTCCCAAAGTGCTGGGATTACAGGCCTGAGCCACCACACCTGGCCTGATTATTACTTTTAAAAGGTACAGATGGGGTCTCGATATGTTGCTCAGACTGGAATATAGTGGCTATATTCACAGGCACGATCCCGCCACTGATCAGCAGGGGAGTGGTGATATATTGTTGTTACTGTTTTTTCCATACATATACTATATATAATTTATATTTGAGATGGAGTCCCGCTCTATCACCCAGGCTGGAGTGCAATGGCACAATCTCGGCTCACTGCAACCTGTATCTCCGTGGTTCAAGCAATTCTCCTGCCTCAGCCTCCCGAGTGGCTGGGATTACAGGCACATGCCACCACAGCCAGCTAATTTTTGTATTTTTAGTAGAGTTGGGGTTTCACCATGTTGGCCAGGCTGGTCTCGAACTCCTGGCCTCAGGTGATCCACTCGCCTCGGCCTCCCAAAGTGCTGGGATTACAGGTGTGAGCCACCGCGCCGGGTCCACAATCATTTTTGAAGGAGGGCACCTGCATTTCATTGTTCACCGGGCGCT
>NW_016820394.1:3784-7032 GCF_001698545.2 Rhinopithecus bieti | reverse complement strand
AACTTCAACGTGTAGGACACGTGCTAATTGTTATTGATGTGTCTGTTACAAAGGATTTGGTCTCCCTGGCCTGCCCGCCCCCCCTCCCTCCTTCTGTCCTCTCCTTCTTTCCTTCTTCCCTCCCTCCATCCTTCCTTCCTTCTTTCCTTTCTTCCTCTGTTCTTTTCTTCTACCTCTCTTCCCACCTCAGTCAGCAAGGTAGAGATTTGGGATCTGTGGCACATGATTATGGAAGGTATCTTATGTTAGTAGGGCCTTTGGGGGCTTATGTTAGCCTTGTATCCATATGCGCATTAATTCTCTAATAATTATAAGTACCTGCTCTTAGAGAGGCGCTATATTTGGTGCTATAGATACAGTAGTGAATGAGACATACAAAGTTCGTCTCTCATAGATCTTAAGCTCCAATGGGGAGTATTATTAGTTTTCTATGGCTGCTGCAACAAAGTACAATAAAATTAATGGCTTAAAATGGCACAAATTTATTATCTTTTAGTTCTGGATATGAGAAGTCTAAAACAGATCCACAGGGCTGTGTTCATTTGGGAGGCTCCAGGGAAGAATCTGTTCCCTTGTCCTTTACAGCTTCTAGGGGCTGCCTGAATTCCCTGACTGATGGCCTCTTCCTGTATCTTCAAAGCCAGGAATGTAGCATCTTCAAATATCTTTCTCTCTGTTCCTCTGCTTCCACCATCACATCACCCTCTGTCTGTGACCTCCCCTGCCTCCCTTATAGGAAACTTTGTGACTACACTGGGTGCACTCAGATAATCTAGGATAATCTTCCCAGATCAAGATGCTTAACTTAATCACATGTGCGAAGTCCCTTTTTTTCAAATAAGGTAATATTCACAAGTTCTGGGGATTAGGAGGCACACATTCTAGGGGACATTATTTAGTCCCCCCCAGGGAAAGAGAGAAAGTAAATGTGGTTTGTGCTATGAGGGCAATAAATAAGACCTGCACCACCCAGTGTGGTAGCTGCAAGCAACACGTGGCTATTGGGCACTTAATTGTTTAGTGAAATTTATAGATTTCCTTGATGTTTTGAATAAGATATAAAAGTTTGTAAGCATCTTCAACATTCTAGCCATCTCTTTGCTTAATTATTTTGTTTTATTAAACAAACAATCTTTGGTCACTTCCCATATGCTGGGGGTATTTGCGAAAACACGCAGCCTCTACTTCCAAGGAAGGTTCCATCAAGGAAAATGAGAAGTTGTTAAAAAAATATGCTAAAGATAAACATGTAAAGAGTGCTGTGGAGCATATTTGGCAGATTTATGCATGACTTTTATTTTTAAGAAACTGACAGAGAAAATTGTATGTATTTAAAATGTACAACCATGATTTTTTTTTTTTTTTTTTGAGACGGGGTTTCGCTTTTTTTTTTTTTTTTTTCCAGGCTGGAGGTCACTTGCACGATCTCCTCTCACCGCAACCTCTGCCTCCTGGGTTCAAGCTATTCTCCTGCCTCAGCCTCCCAAATAGCTGGGATTACAGGAGTGTACCACCACACCCAGCTAATTTTGTATTTTTAGTAGAGATGGGTTTTCACCATGTTGGTCAGGCTGGTCTCGAACTCCTGACCTCAAGTGATCCACCTGCCTCAGCCTACCAAAGTGCAGTGTGATGTTTTGAAGTATATATACATTGTGGAATGACTGAATCTAGCTAATTAACATATGTGTTACCTCACACAGCACTTTTGTAGTGAGAACACTTACTCTCTTATCATTTGTCAAGAATACAATACATTGTTTTTAACTATAGTCACATTGTTATACAATAGATCTTTTGAACTTATTCTTCCTGTTTAACTGAAAATTTGTATCCTTTGACCAACATCTCCTCAGTATCACTCCCCAGCCCATTCTACTCTCTAGCTCTGTGAAATCAACTTTTTAAGATTCTGCATATGAGTCAGATCATGTGGTACTTGTCTTCTGTGCTTGGTTTATTTCACTAAACATAATGTCCTCCAGGTTTGTCTATGTTGTTGCAAGTGACAGGTTTCCTCCTTTGTAAAGGCTGAATAATATTCTATTGTGTATACACGCACACACACACACATTTTCTTTATCCATTCTTCTGTTGATGGATACTTAGCTTGATTCCCTATCTTGTCTATTGAGAATAGTGCTGTAATAAACAATGGAGTGCAGATATCTCTTTGACATACTTATTTGGATATATATCCAGTAGTGGAATTGGTGGATCATGTGGCGGTTCTGTTTTTAATCTTTGAGGAAACTCCATATTGTTTTCCATAATGGCTGTACAAATTTACATTCCCACCAACAGTGCGCATGGGTTCCCTTTTCTCTATATCCTAGCCAAAATCTGCTATCTTTTGTCTTTTGGATAATAGCCATTCTAACAGGAAGTGACATCTCACTGTGGTTTTAATTTGCATTTCCCTGATGATTAGCGATGTTGAGCATTTCTTTCATATACCAGTTGGCAATTTGCATGTCTTCTTTTAAGAAATGTCTATTCAGGTCATTTCCCCATCTTTAAACTGGGTTATTTGCTATTGACTTGAGTTCCTTATATATTTTGGATATTAATCCCTTATCAGATGTATAGTTTGTAAATATTTTCTCTCATTCTGTAGGTTGTCTCTTCACTCCGTTGATTGTTTCTTTTGCTGTGCAGAGCTTTTTGGTTTGATGTAATTTCATTTGTCTATATTTTGCCTGTGCTTTTGGTGTCATATCCAAAAAATGTTTCCCCAGACCAATATAATAAAGCTTTCCCTAGAAATTTTCTTCTAGAATTTTCATAGTCTGGAATCTTACATTTAAGTCTTTAATATATTTTGAGTTGTTTTTCTATATGGTACGATATAGGGTCATTTTCATTCTTCTGCATATGAGTATGCAGTCTTCCCAACCCCGTTTATTGAGGGACTATCCTTTCCTCAGTGGGTACATTTGGCATCTTGTTCTTTTTGCTCAAGATTGCTTTGGCTCTTTGGGGTCTTTTATGGTACCACATAAGTTTTAAAATTATTTTTTCTATTTCTGTGAAAGATGTTTTTAGTATTTTGATAGGGATTACATTGAATATGTAGTATGGTACCACACAAGTTTTAAAATTATTTTTTCTATTTCTGTGAAAGATGTTTTTAGTATTTTGATAGGGATTACATTGAATATGTAGATTGCTTTGGGTAGTATGGATATTTTAACAATATTAATTCTTCAAATTCATGAAAACAGATATCTTTCCATTTATCTGTGTCT
>NW_016820394.1:0-3542 GCF_001698545.2 Rhinopithecus bieti | reverse complement strand
TGGAGCTAGTGTGACTGAGGAACTGAATTTTTAATTTTATTTCATTTTAATTAATTTAGATTTAAATTCAGATAGCCACAGGTGGTTACCATAATGGACAGTCTAGCTTTAGGCTTTCTGAAGCCACACAAGAAAATACTTCCCCTCTTTTTAACTTAGCTGAATCGCATGACTACCCAGGAAAACAGCCAATACCCATCAGCTTTAATACATGGAATTAGGCTAATCAGGTGAGCAACTAGATACATTTTCATGTACTGGCCAAAAAGAAATACTCCCTATTACTATAGCAATCAACTAGTCCCAATCAGAGAATATTCCTTCTATTTGGAGGGGGAAGTAGATTGGGACACTGCTCATAATACTTCATTTCCTTCCTTATATATCCACATAGTTTCCTGGTCTTCAAGGTCGGCTGAGTGTATTTCCTTAGCGCCTGACTTTGTTTTGGCCAATGGAGTGTTAACAGCTGTGACAGACACATGGGCTTTAAATGTGCTTACATGTCTGTGTTTAGCCTCTTGTAGAACAGCCTATCTCAGGTAGCCTCTGGTCCAAGGAAAATGTGGCAACATGGGAACATACCTGAATTAAACCTGGAGACTGATACCTAGAGCATGGAGTCCATCTAGCCTAGCTGAGGTATAGCCAATCTGCAGACTTTAAGCCATAGAATTTTGGCCCAATTTGTTACTCAGCACTGCAGTAGCACAGCTAACTAATACAACAGGTAATATCAGAAGGATTTCTCCTTTCTAGGAGGACTTTACACATTTCAAGAAGAGGCTGACTTAGCACGCATAATTCTTCTGAGCTCTCTGTGGTTATTCCATTTAATGTGGGGAAGTTGACACAGGGATTATTTGCTTCCAAAACAGTTTTTTCAATAGTGGTAAGAATAGGGAGACCTTCAAAGTCTAAGGATTTGTGTAACAGAAATCATACAGCTCAGTGAGCAAAGCAACTGAGTGGAACCCTTCCCTCTAACAAGGTCTATTTCTGGCTTCAAAGACACAACTTTCTCCTTCTTGAACTCCCCATCTTGTAGGCTGTTACCAGGAAAGCAAATAAAATATCACTATCTAGCTTTCCTTCCAAAGTAAGTGTGATGAAAAACAAAGATGGAAATGTCTTTTAAAAGCCCAGAGTACTTTAAATATGTGACTTTAATTTCAGTAGCTAGAGTTGCTAAAAGTAAACCTGGGAATGCCTCTCAGATGGACCTTCTCTTCTAAGTGACTGAGGCTTAGCCATTTCACCTGTTGTTTCTCTGCATGAACAAAGTTCAGTGAGGTTTTTTACCTTCTGATTTTTGCCACCTTCTGAGCATTAATGATGCTGAAATAGTATTGTACTCTTCCCCCAGGTGCATTGATTTTCCTGCTTGAATTGATGTAGTCCCACAAAGAGAACACCCCACTGTTATTATCCTTTTGGATGCTCTATTCGCTGGCTCAGCCACCCTGCTCAGCTTAATGAAAAATAGACTGTGTTGATGGAAGAAAAACAGCTTTTCAGATGTAAGAGACTTCCTGAGCTTGAAGCATGAGAATAGGCAACTACTCAAAAACTAAGGGAGCCAGATTTCAAAATTTTGATATAGCAATCAACAAAATTATCAGTGAAACAGTGAACTATAGACTGTAAGATTTAAAACTCTGCTTGCTTATATATATGCAGGAAAATTTGCTTCCTATACGTTTGAGTCTGGCAACAGAGGCCAAAACGTCATTATTGCCTATATTTTCTCTATTTTGGGTGACGATATTTATTGTCTGATGAAGGCATTAAATTGGCCCAATTACCAATAGCCACACAAGGAAGTTTGGCTCCTTCCTCTGTCCCCTTGTTGCAATTATTCAACTCAATTATATTATCGCTACTTGTAATATATGTCTAGAATCTTCTCACCAGGTCAGGGGTCAGCCAGGCTATCATGGTCCTTTGGGTCTAGGACTAATGAAGTAATCCTTTCTCCTGAAGCCTCAGGGCTGAAATCAAGGGAAGATGCATAGCTGAGTTGAATAAGAAGCTGAGTCTGGTAAGCCAGAGAGGTCAAATTAAAGCAGATGGTTAAAGCCAAAAGGCCAGAGCAGGTAATGGTGGTGGTTTAGTGACAGGGAGAAGAGAACCCCACTTCAAAAAGCAAGGTGTTATCCCAGGCAATTCTTGGAACAGGCATGGTTGTCAGAAGCTGGCACCTATGTGTCCAAAGGAGAGTATTATCAAAAAGAGCCAGCTACAAAGGTCAGAGATAGGGCCTATCCCCCAAGTCTGTCTCTCCCACAAGGCTGTGAGACCCCTAAGGAAGCTCTTATCTAATTCCTCCTGATGCCTCTAGTACATATCATATAGGAACTAAGTAAATTTTGGTAGCATGAAAAAATAATTGTCTAGACTAAGCAGATATGCAGTATTTCTGCTAATATGACTATTCACATAAGTTATACAAAGAGATTATTACGTTATGTGAGTAAAGTTTAATTTATATAATTAGCTGCATTTTGTGTAATGGAAGAACAGAAAACACAGAATTTAAAAGGTACAATCCGTCATTTTTGAAGGAAAAATGCTGATCATAGCCAGAGTTTTCCGGTAGCAAACTCAGTATATGCTTTTAAGAAGGCTACTGCTATTCTCTGGAGCTACTAAAATTTGTGGTTCCTACTGCCGTGAAAAGATGATGGACTTAAAATGTACCCTTTAGGTTCTTCTTAGAGAGAAGCACTTTGAAAGGAGAAAACACCATATAAGTGCCAAATCTTATTATTATCACCACTTCTGTGAATACCTCCAAGACACGGGAAAACATTCATAAAAGGAATCTGCTTTGGAGATAGGCTGCTGGGAGAAGTTCATTTGAGATATTCCACGCACAAGCTGCCTGCATTTAGTGCCATCTCCCTGAAATCCCAAATTACTATTGTCACCACTGTGTGTAGTAAAACTTTCAGGTAAATAAAGAGCACAACGGGAAGAAAATATTAAATGCTTTTACAGTGGACTAATGATAACAATCCCAGAGCATTATTTACTTTCATGGTAAATCATAGTGTGAAAAAAACAGTATACATTCCCGTTACTGACCACTGTCACTAATCACCATGGAACACTAGCTCTTTTATTCTCTTCCTATAATTACAGAAAGCCTAAAATAAATCTTTCTCATATGAATGTCATTTCTACTTTTGGCTTCCAGGTTTTCTAGAACTGCTCAAATTCTCATGCCCATATTCCTATATACATTGCTGATATGTTTATACACACATATTTAGAGCAGGGGTTGGCAAACTACAGTCCTTGGTCAAATCTGGTGCACTGCCTGTTTTGTATGTCCCATGAGCTAAGAGTGGTTTCTATATTTTAAAATGGATTTTCAAAAGTACAAAAAAGAATAATATATTATGACAAGTAAAATTACATGAAATTTAAATGCCAATGTCCATACATAATGTTTTACTGGAACACAGTCAGGCTCATGAGTTTATGTATCATTCATGGCTGCTTTTGTGCTAAAAATGAATAGCTGTGATTGAGATCCT
>NW_016820393.1:0-1856 GCF_001698545.2 Rhinopithecus bieti | reverse complement strand
GTATTTTATTTTCTTACATACTTTGCACATAAACTGTTTTAAAATAGTTTTATATTCAGGAGGCCTAATTACTTTTAAATTATACAATATTTGTTGCATAAATTCCTTTTTATAACTTTTCTTATGACTTTCACAGACAATCTTCAACATGTTTTAACTTTCTGCCTTCCTTTACACTGTTTCCTTTCCTAGTTTCACCTTCTGGGTCTTTCTTTGATTTCTGTCTCTTCCAGTTTCTCTCTTACTCTTTCTTTCTATTTCTCTCTCTCTCTCTCTCATTTGCACTCTATTTTTCTTTCTCTCTCTGTCATCTTCTGTTTTTTTTTTTCCTTTCTGAGTTCTTCTGGTCTTGCAGCCAGCAGGGCTGGGCAAAGGCATGGCCCTCACCCCCATGTATGCGCTGCTGTCTATTTCTCCTGTTTTTATTTTTTTCTGATTTCACTTTTTACTTTTTTTTTCCCCTTTTTTCCTACACTTAGTTTCTTGGGCTGGGTGGGATTTGCACGGCTGCAGTCCAGGCCCCGGGCCTTCACTAGCCTTGAGGCTTGGCAGATGCCTGCCACAACTTGCAAGAATTATGCCTTTTCACCTCTTCTGCTCTCCTCCTGGCACTGGTCCTCACCCTCTTTTTCACATAGAGCCTGGCTGGGGAGAGGAACTTACCTTTTGGCATGCCTGGCTGTTTGGCCCCACACTTGCTGTTTTTGCTCTCTTTCTCTCTGACTTCCTCTCCTAGTTTCTTTTTCCTCTCTGCTGGTCTTTTCCTTTCCCTCTGCTGCTGTTTTCCTCCCTCTCCTTCTTCTTCCACTAGGGGAGCAATGAGTGGGAGAGGAGCTTAGCCTTTCTCTTTCCTCGAGAAGAGGGGGAAGGGGAGTTTTGAATATATATACACATATTTTTTTACTACCAGAGGTTTGTGTGAGGTTCAACCCTCTCTCAATGGGGATTTCTCACCTCTTTTTGAGGTTCAACCCCCTCAATGGGGATTTCTCACCTCTTTTTTGACCTCCAAGACATCCTGACTAAGGAATACTTCACCGCCCCCCGTGGCTTTCTTTCCTTAGTCCTGACTGGGGAATGTTTTACCGCCCCTGCAGTTTCTCTCTCCTTGGTATGTCCTAACCAAGGAATGCTTTACTGCCCTGTGGCTTTTTCTTTAGTCTTGACTACCAAGGAAATACTTTACTGGCTCTCCTGGTGTTTTTTTCCTCCATCTGTGTGCCGAGTTTCCTGGTTCACATGATATGTGAGGATCTTTTACTCCAGGTCACCAGCCAGTGTTTTTTTTTTCTTTTTCTTTTTTTTTTTTTTTTTTTTGCGTTGCTGAGAGTCCAGGTTTATTTGTCACTCCGGGTGGGTCTTGAGTCCTTATCCCTGAGGCCACTGCAATGAGGCAGAGGAGCAGGCTCCTTCATGAGGGGGGAATGGAGACCACCCCCAGAGGAGAATGTATCCCCGTACTAGCCACCAAGTTGTTTGAAATGCTTGTTCTTCGGTGCCATAAAGAAATAGCACTTGAACATAAATTTAATTTTCTCAGCAAGGCCATTTTTATACTTTCTGCGGAAATGTTACACTCGCCAGCAGTTTTGCCACGAGAGTACACTGAACAAAGGAGACAAGGTCATTTATAACTTGATGCATCCACCTTACTACTGTGTCTAGTTTCTATTGGTTGGAACAGGGTTTCACATTCTGTATTTGTCTTGATTGGCTAGCAATCTAGAACGTTTTTAAAAGAGGAAAAGGCAGAGGAGAACAAAGGAAGGAGGAAGTAACCTGTGGAATGCTGAAGAAGGTAAAAACATCTTCAAATAAGGTAGAGGAACAGGCAATGACCTAATGTTTGCTTGGAC
>NW_016820392.1:0-1444 GCF_001698545.2 Rhinopithecus bieti | reverse complement strand
ACCTAATAGACATCTACAGAACTCTCCACCCCATATCAACAGAATATGGATTCTTCTTAGCACCACATCACACTTACTCTAAAATTGACCACATAATTGGAAGTAAATCACTCCTCAGCAAATGCAAAAGAATGGAAATCATAACAAACAGTCTCTCAGACCACAGTGCAATCAAACTAGAACTCAGGATTAAGAAACTCACTCAAAACCACACAACCACATGGAAACTGAACAACCTGCTCCTGAATGACTACTGGGTAAACAACAAAATTAAGGCAGAAATAAAGAAGTTATTTGAAACCAATGAGAACAAAGACACAACGTACCAGAATCTCTGGTACCTAACTAAAGCAGTGTTTAGAGGAAAATTTATAGCACTAAATGCCAGCAGGAGAAAGTGGGAAAGATCTAAAATCAACACCCTAACATCACAATTAAAAGAACAAGAGAAGCAAGAGCAAACAAATTCAAAAGATACTATAAGACAGGAAATAACTAAGATCAGAGCAGAAATGAAAGAGATAGAGACAGGAAAAAGCCTTCAAAAGAAACAATGAATCCAGTTGGGCACAGTGGCTCATGCCTGTAATCCCAGCACTTCGGGAGGCCGAGGCTTGTGGATCACGAGGTCAGGAGATTGAGACCATCCCGACTAATGTGGTGAAACACCGTCTCTGTTAAAAATACAAAAATTAGCCAGATATGGGGGCATATGCCTGTAATCAGAGCTACTTGGGAGGCGGAGGTTGCAGTGAGCCAAGATCACACCAGTGCACTCCAGCCTGAGCAACAGACAGAGACTCCATCTCAGAAAAAAAAAAGAAAAAAAAAAAAACCCCCTCCAAAAAAAAAAAAAAAAAAAAAAAAAAAAAAGAATCCAGGAGCTCTTTTTTTTTTTAAAAAAGATCAACAAAATAGATAGACCTCTAGTAACACTAATAAAGAAGAAAAGAGAGAAGAATCAAATAGACACAATAAAAAATGATAAAGGGGATATCACCACTGATCCCACAGAAATACAAACTACCATCAGAGAATACTATAAACACTTCTATACAAATAAACTAGAAAATCCAGAAGAAATGGACAAATTCTTGGACATATACACCCTCCCAAGTCTAAACCAGGAAGAAGTTGAATCCCTGAATAGACCAATAACAAGTTCTGAAATTGAGGCAACAATTAATAGCCTACCAATCAAAAAAAGCCCAGTGACAGATGGATTCAGAACCAAATTCTCCCACAGGTACAAAGGGGACCTGGTATAATTTTTTCTGAAACTATTCCAAACAGTAGAAAAGAGGAACTCCTCCCTAACTCATTTTATGAGGCCAGCATCATCCCGATACCAAAACCTGGCAAAGACACAGTAAAAAAAGAAAATTTCAGGCCATTATCCCTGATTAACATCAATGCAAAAATACTCAGTAAAATACTGGGAAAA
>NW_016820391.1:0-1856 GCF_001698545.2 Rhinopithecus bieti | reverse complement strand
TATAAATATATATAAAGTTTAAATGGACAGAAAAAGCCATGCAATGCTAATACCAAATGCAAGAAAGACAGAATTCCTATTTTAATATCCAACAAAGTAGATTTCAGAGCAAAACATACTACCCATGGCAATCAGGCATATTGCATACTGATAAAAACATCAATCCATCAGACAGATATAACTATCCTAAATGTGTATGTAACTGTTAACTTAAAACATATAAAAGAAAACTGAAAGGAGAAATAGGCAACTCCACAATTATGGTTGTAGGGTACACTCTTTTCTGAGTAATTGATATAAGATGGGGGAAAAAGGCAGTAAAGTTACAGATATATACCACTATTGCCAACTGGACATAAATGACATTTGTTGAACACTGCACCTAATAAGAGCAGAAAACACATTCTTTGAGGTACATGTTGATCAAACACCAATATAGACCATATTCGGAACCATAAATAAAGCAAACATCAATAAATTTGAAAGATTTGAAATTATACAAAGTATGCTCTTTGGGTATCATATTTGGAAATTAAACAACAAATATGTAAGTAACTTACTGGCCAAAAAAATCAGAAGAGAAATCAGAAAATGTTTTCAACTAAATAAATATGAAAATACAACCTATCACAATGTTTAGGACAAAGCTACACTGGGGAAATGTGTAGTATTAAATGCCGAACAATTACTAAAATAACAAAAACAAAAAAAGTGCTGGCGGGAACACAGAGCAACTACACTTTGCAAACCTTTTAACATTTTCTTATAAATGAAAACTTTTATTTACCTAGACATTTCCGATCCCAAATATTTACCAAATAGAAATAAAAATATATGTCCAGTCAAAAATATTTAAGCAAATTTTCAGAGCAACATCTTTCATAATAACCCCAAACTGAAAAACACAAATTTCACTCCTAGATACTTACCAAAACAATTCCACTCTTATATATTTACCAAAGAGAAATACAATTATGTGTCTAGACAAAGATCTGTAAGCAATTCTTCACAGCAACTGTACTCATAATAACCCCAATTTTTGTCTGTGGGTGTGTAGATAAACAAATTTTGATATACCCACACAATGGAATCCTAATCAGCAATGAGATATAAACCTATTAATACATGTTACAGCACTGGTGGGTCTCAAAATCATTATGCTAAGAAAAAAAATAAACATAAAAAGCTACATGCAGTGTGCTTTCATTTATATGATCTTCTGGAAAAATCTAATTGGTAGGAAACTCTACAAACAGAAAACAGATCAGTTGTCCATAGCGAGGGTAGAACAGGGTATTTATTGAATAATACAATGTTTGGGATAATAGAAATGTTCTGCATCTCGATTGTGGTAAACACTGGTCAAAGCTAATTGAACTGCATAGTTTTTAAAAGATAAATTTTAATGCATATGAATTACACCTGAATAAACTTCACTTTTAAAATGTTCTAATGTATTCAGAAAGTTTGTTCCCACTTTTATAGATTGAGTCAATTCCTGTGACCCTATCAACATATTACTCTGCTCTGTCTAAATTTCTTACTAGAATTAGAAATAGAGAATCTTTTCTTTTCAACTTTTATTATAGGTTTAGGACATGAAAATCTTCAGAAAATTGTTTGTTTCTCCTAGATTGTCTCAAGAGGGGTAACCGTGCTGTTGAAAGTGTCACATGCCAGCATTATTACTATTAATGGACAAGGCATTATATGAAACCTATGCTTTTGTCTTTAGATTTCTACTTTACAACATGATATTTTTGTGACATCAGATATCTGTAGGGTTTACTGGCACCTCATTTTTCAAAGTGATTTCAACATATGACCATCCCATTTCAACTTTCCAATTTGGAAGA
>NW_016820390.1:0-755 GCF_001698545.2 Rhinopithecus bieti | reverse complement strand
TCTTACAAATGGAATGATGAGAATGATGAGAAATGAGCAGAAATGATATATTTACTTTCTAAGTCACACCATATAGAATGTGCACTTTCAAGTGGGAGGCAAAGAGGTAATTTGAAACACAAAATCTAAGCCAGAATTTGATGAGAAAAAGCAAAGGCCTAGACAGTCTTGGTCCTCAACAACCTGGAGGTGCCAATCACAAACTGCTGATACGCAGAGTGTGAATATGAATGAAATACACTTCAAATTGGTTAAGACATTTTTGGTTTCTCTTGCTATCCCAACACATGCATAGAAAATGTTCTGAGGTCAGTTTAAATATGTGCAGAAGATGCCTAATTATTATCCACTTAGAAATTGAAGACAACTGTGACAAGCATATTGAGTTAGCTTTTCACAAACAAGCACTTAATTTCTATCCTTTTAATGAGAATAAATGAAGCTCAGATGTTTAGCAAAGCAGTTTGAGCATGGGCACAAGCCAAATAAAGTTTCTGTTATCTGAACTAAGATTAAGACAGTGTGTAGAAAGACAATGTAATTGCAGTCATATCCTATATTTAATCCTGATTATTTTTACTTGTGCTGTTGGTTTTGTGGTGAGCTAAACTTAGGCTATCGAAGAATGAAAAACAGTAATAAATATTAAATCAAAAATAGATAACTCATCAGACACTATATTTCAAAATAGGAGGTAATCTTTATGAGTAAAAATTAAAAAAACACATGATTATGCCATACCCAGTGAATATTTT
>NW_016820389.1:0-653 GCF_001698545.2 Rhinopithecus bieti | reverse complement strand
CTCACACCCTTACATTCTCACACCCTCACATTCTCACACCCTCACATTCTCACACCCTCACTCTCACCCTCACCCTCACATTCTCACACCCTCAATCTCACCCTCACATTCTCACACCCTCACATTCTCACACCCTCACATTCTCACACCCTCACTCACCCTCACTCTCACATTCTCAACACCCTTACATTCTCACAATCTTACATTCTCACACCCTCACTCTCACCCTCACCCTCACATTCTCACACCCTCACATTCTCGCGCCCTCACTCACCCTCACATTCTCACACCCTCAATCTCACCCTCACATTCTCACACCCTCACATTCTCACACCCTCACTCTCACCCTCACATTCTCACACCCTCACATTCTCACACCCTTACATTCTCACACCCTCACATTCTCACACCCTCACTCTCACCCTCACATTCTCACACCCTCACACCCTCACCCTCACATTCTCACACCCTCACTCTCACCCTCACATTCTCACACCCTTACATTCTCACACCCTTACATTCTCACACCCTCACATTCTCACACCCTCACATTCTCGCGCCCTCATTCACCCTTACATTCTCACACCCTCACACCCTCATCCTCACATTCTCACACCCTCACTCTCACCCTCACATTCTCACACCCTTACATT
>NW_016820388.1:0-1231 GCF_001698545.2 Rhinopithecus bieti | reverse complement strand
TGACATAATGTCAACAAAATGAAAGAGATACAAAACCATATAGAGAAAGGCAATGACAGAAAATGTAGATTAGAATCAGAAAACCAACTTAAGTGCTCAGTAAATAAACAGAAAAGTAGCTGTGTTCAGGGATTCAAAGACACATTCCATTTAAAAAATAATCTGCAATCAAAACATGAATGCTCATTTTACTTTTAAGTTATACATATATTTGTATACATATGAAATTCATTTCCATAAAAGAGAAGTGTAATAACACATATACTTCATGTATAGAATGGAGGTATCTGTGTAAAATGAGTAAATTTCCATTGTTTTATATCTAAAAGAAAAAGAAGCAGAACAAAATATAAGTTACATATCAAGATAAATTTTGATGTTAAAGAACAACACAAATAGGTCTTCTTTAAAGATTTTGAATGCAGCAGAGGATACTACAAAAGGAAGAAAAGATGACCACAGACAGCAAAAGTATCTTCAGAAATAAAAATTCAAACTAGATAATGAAGAGTGCACTTGACGTTGTCCAAGGCTTTGTCATTGTTTTCAAAATCATTAAAGAATAAGTGGCCAGGCACGGTGGCTCATGCCACTTTGGGAGGCTGAGGCAGGCAGATAATAAGGTCAGGAGTTCAAGACCAGCCTGACCAGCTTGGCAAAACCCCGTCTCCACTAAAAATACAAAAATTAGCCAGGCGTGGTGGCACATGCCTGTAATCCCAGCTACTCAGGAGGCTGAGGCAGGAGAATTGCTTGGAGGCGTGGGTTGCAGTGAGCCGAGATGGCGTCATTGCAGTCTAGCCTGGGAGACAGAGCCACACTGTGTCTCAAATAAAAATAAAAATAAAATAAAATAAGTATAATATTTTGGCATTCTAAAAAAATTTCAGATGTTTTTTCTCTTATATGGGTATTTTTAATATAAATTTTTTCATCCCAACCTTGCCCCAACAGCTCAGCTAACTCCCGCCCCCATGAGGCACATGCCTATAAAGTTGTGTTGTGAGTTTCTGAAATACATTTTAAAATAGAATTCGTTTAATTATGAAAATGCAGACATAAAATGAATTTGTATCTCGATTAGAGTCAAGTAAAATTATAGTTAAATCAATTAATAAAGGATTAACAAGTTCTACAATATTAAAATCAAACCCAGTTGCCTCTTCTTTTAATTCATGATTTTCTTTCTTATTTGATTCACATTATACTCCAGTGATGATATTAACTCAAA
>NW_016820387.1:0-1440 GCF_001698545.2 Rhinopithecus bieti | reverse complement strand
AAAAAAATCAGAAGTGTACACCAAAATGGTCTATTTTACTGTAATTTAAAATAAAATCAAAAATATAAATTCTGGGTAGCAGATACATGCATGTCTGTTACCTTCTCTCGATTTTTTATGTATGTGAAATTCTCCACAATTAAACATAATATTTTAAAAGTAATTAGGTGGAGAAATGGAACCTGCTTACTGTCAAAATTGGGTGGATTAGTGACTGATTGAATAACAAAAGGTACGGATGATGGATAGTGGCAACCAGGAGAGAAAATTCTATGTGTAACTTAGAAAATAATGTGATTTAGTAATGTGACTCAGAAGTCTGAACTTGGTCCTATTGGATTTTTTTTTTTTTTTTAGATGAAGTCTTGCTGTGTTGCCCAGGCTGGAGTGCAGTGGCACAATCTCAGCTCACTGCAAGCTCCGCCTCCTGAGTTCACACCATTCTCTTGCCTCAGCTTCCCGAGTAGCTGGGACTACAGACATCCACCATTACGCCCAGCTAATTTTTTTGTATTTTTTAGTAGAGACAGGGTTTCACCATATTAACTAGAATGGTCTCGATCTCCTGACCTCGTGATCCACCCACCTCGGCCTTCCGAAGTGCTGGAATTACAGGCGTGAGCCACCGCACCCGGCCGGTCCTACTGGATTTTTTAAGCCAACATCTGGCTAAATATTTCCATACCCTTGAGAAACCCACAACCAGCAAGGGTGATAACTTTGAAAGATTGAGTGAGGGCTAGGCATGATGGCTCACACCTGTAATCCCAGCACTTTGGGAGGCCGAGGCAGATGAATCACTTGAGGTCAGGAGTTCGAGACCAGCCTAGCCAACATGGTGAAACCCCGCCTGCTAAAAATACAAAAATTTGCCAGGAGTGGTGGCAGGCACCTGTAATCCCAGCTACTCAGGAGACTGAGGCGTGAAAATCGCTTGAGCCTGGGGGCCTGAGGTTACAGAGAGCCAAGATTGCATCACTGCACTCCAGCCTGGGGGACAGAGCCAGACTCCATTTCAAAAAATAATAATAAAATAAAAATAAATAAAATGAAAGACTGAGTGAGGATCCAGAAAAACTGCAGTAGTTTGGAATTACAGGCCATTTTTTATCAAGATGAAATTAAACAGGGGCAAGTGTATGGTCTTATCTTTGGATCCCAAAATACAAATTATATAAGTATGGGATGAAGTACTAATAACTTTGCGCCGGGCGCGGTGGCTCAAGCCTGTAATCCCAGCACTTTGGGAGGCCGAGACGGGCGGATCACGAGGTCAGGAGTTTGAGACCATCCTGGCTAACACGGTGAAACCCCGTCTCTACTAAAAAAATACAAAAGCTAGCCGGGCGAGGTGGCTGGCGCCTGTAGTCCCAGCTACTCGGGAGGCTGAGGCAGGAGAATGGCGTAAACCCGGGAGGCGGAGCTTGCAGTGAGCTGAGA
>NW_016820386.1:0-712 GCF_001698545.2 Rhinopithecus bieti | reverse complement strand
TTGAAAACCCTCTAAAAAACTAATTTTAAGATATCTCTGAAAAATATATATACTCCTACCCTTTTGTATCTTACCCTAAACATTACTTTTTACAAATAATCTTATATGCTTTCACTCCCCTTTATTTTGCTTTGCTGGTGGATCTGATGGTATATGTTCACTGGTGCCTTTTTGGGGGAACACTCCAGAACCTTGTTCTACCACAGACACAGAAAGGTGTTCTGATAATGAGTACTGGTATTTTGGAAAATAAAACAAAAAGCAAAATTTCACCACATCCCTGTGAAAATATTTCTACACATTCCTGGAATTTGTCTGATGTAATATCATTGGCAAAGTAGAAGGTGATCCTAAATTGACTTTGAATCTTTTTCCATTATGCACCATACGAAGAAGCATGAATTGTAGAGTCTTCACAACAGAAATAGCTTGTTCTATATTACAGGACTCCAGATTGAGTGAGGGATTCATCTTAACTAACAATATTGTTACATTAATGCTTCAACACAGTCTCTTATATTGAGTACTATAGAGAAAGAGGCATAGAATAAGTTTATTACTAAGAAATAAATAATTATTACTAACTAAGAAAAAAATAATAAACCCAACTTTCTCTTTACCAAACAAATTATCTGGAATTACAATCTGTATCATTGCAGTGCTTTTACGAATTCTAGGCAATATCTTCTAACTTAAAAAATAAGTAAAACTT
>NW_016820385.1:0-1115 GCF_001698545.2 Rhinopithecus bieti | reverse complement strand
ATATTCTTATCTCATTCCTGATTGTAGGGGAAAGCATTCAGTCTTTCGCCATTACGTATGATGTTACCTGTTGGTTTTTCATAGTTTTTCTAAAAATCAGGTTGAGAAAGTTCCATTCTAGTCCTAATTTGTTGAATATTTTTTATCATGAAAGGATTTGAGTATTTTTATCATGAAAACATTTAATCAAATGCTTTTTCTGCATTTATTGAGATGATCATGTGTGTTTTTTGTCTTTTTAATTATTTATTTATTTTTGAAGCAGAGTCTTGCTTTGTCACCCAGGCTGGAATGCAGTGGCATGATCTCGGCTCACTGCAACCTCTGCCTCCTGAGTTCAAGCAATCCTCCTGCCTCAGCCTCCTGAGTAGCTGGGATTATAGATGTGCGCCACCACACCTGGCTAATTTTTGTATTTTTAGTAGAGACGGGGTTTCACCATGTTGGCCAGGCTGATCTCGAACTTCTGACCTCAGGTAATCTGCCCACCTCGGTCTCCCAAAGTGCTGGCATTACAGGCATGAACCACTGTGCCTGACCTTTTTATTTTATTAATAGAGTGTATCACAGTAATTTATTTTTGCATGTTAAACAAACTTTACATTTCTGGGATAAATCATGTATAATCCTTTTAATATGTTGCTGGATTAGTTTTGCTAGTATTTTGTTGTGGATTTTTGCATCTATATTTAGGAGAGATACTGGTCTGTGGTTTTCTTTCCTTATGATGTCTTAGTTTAGTTTTGTTATCAGGGTAATACTAGCCTTATAGAATGAGTTGGGAAGTGTACCCTCCTCTTTTGTTTTTTGGAAGAGTTTGTGAAGAATTGGCATTACTTCTTTAAATATTTGGTAGAATTCAGCAGTGAAGCTATCTGGGCCTGGGCTTTTCTTTGAGGGGAGTTTTTTTGATTGGTTATTCAGTCTCTTTACTTGTTACAGGTCTACTCACACTTTTTATTTCTTCTTAAGTCTGTAATAATGACCCCTTCATTTCATTTCTGATTTTAGTAATTCAAGTCTTTCCTTGTTTTTTCTTGGTCAGTATAGCTTCTTTGTCAAAGAATTTTGTTGATCTTGTTGAAGAGACAACATTTGATTTCATTGATTTTCTC
>NW_016820384.1:264639-272540 GCF_001698545.2 Rhinopithecus bieti | reverse complement strand
TTGGAGACTGGAGCTGTTCCTATTCGGCCATCTTGCTCCGCCCCCACGAACCTCTTATCTTCAAGGTAACAGTGCAAATGACTCTACGGTCCCCCTCTAACAGTCATCTGGGGCCATGAATAGTGTGACAGATGCAAAGTGCCTATACATCCTGTGGTATGACTAAAAACTTTAAGTACCTATATTACTCTAATAAAATTAATAACAGAACACACACAGACATACAAACATACATAGACAAACACATAGCTACAGGTACTAAGAAGAATCCAGCTCTTCTTGTACAAAAACATTTATTATTTTTCCCCCAACTTTAGCTTCAACATAATCTTGTCAGACAAAACCATATTTTATGTATTCCACCTGAGACATCACTTTCGAGAAAATATTTTTAGTTTTGAGTCCCTAGAGCATTATGGACAAATAATATCAAAATTCTCTCAGACTACTTTTTGAGTCAAGATTATTTGTAGGAAAACTGATAACTGCAATGTAAAACTGCAAGAATCCTCAGGAACTTAAAACCTTGTGAGTTGGAAATAATTTAAAGAAAAGAGCCGGGCACGGTGGCTCACGCCTGTAATCCCAGCACTTTGGGAGGCCGAGGTGTGTGGAACACGAGGTCAGGAGTTCAAGACCAGCCTGGCCAAGAAGGTGAAACCCCGTCTCTACTAAAAATACAAAAAATTAGCTGGGTGTGGTGGTGGGCGCCTGTAATCCCAGCTATTTGGGAGGTTGAGGCAGGGAACTGCTTGAATCCAGGAGATGGAGGTTGCAGTGAGCCAATATCATACTACCACATTCCAGCCTGGGTGACAGAGCGAGACTCCATCTCAACTAAAAAAAAAAAAAGAAAAGAAAAAAAAAGAAAAGAAAAGAGGGGAGAGGGACAACAACAGTTTACTTCAATAATATTAGATGATAAAATTAACTGCTATTATTTTATGCAGATAAAAGCCTAATTCAAAATTGTGATGTATTACTGCCAGAACAGTTATATTTTACAAAAATGACCATGGACACAAACAGATTTGCAAGCAGGGTAATAAGGTGTAGGATTTTAAAATTTCTATTTTTTCTTTGTACTATTATTTACGAAATAAATAATAAAACACATTTACAACTAAAAGGAAATTTTAGAAAAGCACAAAAGCAAAAGCAAGAGCCTGATACACAAATGATACTAGATGCCTGCTGTCATTCTTTACCCTTGGCAAAGAAGGGGGAAAAAATGCGTCCACTCACTGCAAAATGAGGTCACATGTAAAATGGCAGAAATGAAAACCAGCTCATCTGGAATTTGGTCATTTTTCTCTTTCTTTTTCTAGAGAAAGGCAGAGACCTGAGAAGGGAGAACAGGGTAACACGAAAGAAGCCATGATTAAAAGGGAAATGTATCTTTGTGCAAATTAGGAAAAGGTGTCCCTTCCCCCAGCAGATGTGGCCACACACCTGCGTTAAGGAGCAGGTAGCATGGGCTGGATTCCAACTACCACTTGGCCCTCCTGGCAGGGTGCCCTCATGCATGGAGCAACCTGCACAGCTGTACCCAGTAGCCTCACATGCCTTACAGCTCTCAGCTTGCTCATTCTGATCCTGGGAGAGGTGGGAAAGGAGAGGCAGTGGCATGTCATGTACTGGTTAAAAGTGGGCTCTGGGGACAAAATGTCTATGTTGAAAACCCGGTGCTACTCTATACTTTCTGAGTAACCATGGTTAAATTCATGAACCTTTCTAAGGTTTCAGTTCTGTCATCTGCAAAATCCAGACCATACAGTGCCAACAATATATGATTGTTATTAGGATTATCTGTGTGCATATAATCCCACACCAGGGATCTCTATTTCCTTGCAACTACAGAGATGCAGATAGTATTCTGTATCACAAAACTGCCCTGGCAAATGTATTTTGTAAGACATCTGGACAGCAGAGATTACTGCTCTGTCCCTGGAAAGTCACCCCTAACTTCTGGAATGTCTGTAGCTCTGGCTTCTTACTTTTATTTGTTGCCACGGTATATACTATATACATCGAGACCATCCTTATGAATAATACAGTGGCTAGTAAATATTCCTCTTGAGCTCAGGGGAAGTTCAGTGGTACATCCCTCTTCCCACAGGGTACAACAAAAGACTAATGAAACCTGTGAGACTACTACATTTCTTAAACAAAAATGTGATCCTCTGTCTAGCTATGACAAAATCTCATTGGTGATGAGAACACCTAGCCTGCAGGGTTGTTTGCGGGGCTGTGTGTGCTCCTCTGTGAAAAGCAGCTCAGTGCTTGACCCTGGGGAGGACTGGACACCAGGAGTTTAATTTCATGGTTCTTCCTCAAGGTTTGTTACTTTACTTACTGTTCTCAGGCAACTTTAAGGCTATCTGTAGAAGAGAAAGAACTGAAAAAAAAAATAAAAAAGGAATTGAACATGAACTGTGAGTAAGGCAGAGCCTTCTAGCACCACCTCAAAGAGAGGTCCACTACTCCAGTAGGCACCTGCTCCTTCCTCCTCCACCTGGCCTCTGCTGTAGAATCCACAGGATGTAAGCACAACTAACAAGGACAAGTATGAACTTGGCTGTGTAATCAGCAGTAAAAGAGCTGAGGTTTCTTTCACTTATCCAGTATTTATGGATAGCCTTCTAAAAGGGATACAATGCCCAGATAGATGCCAGGGTAGACAGTGCATGGAGTCCTTTAAGAGAGCATGGAAGGGCCCTCAAACCCATACATGATGAGGGAAGATGGATGAGAATGGAGAAAATGAGGGTTGCTCTTAGTGTTGGAAGGTGACTGACCTATATTTGCTGCTCAAAGAGAAAGGAGTCATCAGACTATTGAAACAGAATGAGAGTTAGTGGGTATCTAGGGCAGGAGAGGAGGCAGAAAATGTGGTGAGAAGACCAACTCATATGCTTTAGAGGAACTCCCTCAGTTAATCCCACAACCACCCAAGAAGTTGGGACAATTTGTAACTCCTTTGACAGTTGAGAATACTGAGGCATCAATATTTTAAGCGGCTTTGTCATTTTAGCTAGCAGAACAGCCAGGACTATTAGCCCAGGGTCTGTGTTCTCAATTACTAGGACAGTGGATCTTAAGCTGCCAGCTAACCGGTATCAATGGGGAGGTTTAAAAAAGAATACCAACGCCCAGACCCAAGTCCAGGATCCATAAATGAGGATCTGTGGAAGAAGAGTTTTTATGAAATTCCCCAGATGACTACAGTGTGTAGAGAGGATTGCAAACCACAGACCAGGACACAAATAGAGGCAGTCTGCAGGATAAGCCCATGCAATTAACCACTAGGCCATTTGGCCTCTCAAGAAAATTGTCAGAGAACACTCAAGCCAGGAACAGAGAAGGGCCTGGGAGCCAGGCCTCTTGATTCCCAGATCCCCATTTCTCTCTTTTAAAAGATACTCTTGGAGCTGTCACTAAGAGGAAGGAGCAGTAACATGCGCTGTAGATGTCTGCAGGCACGCACTCCGTGTGAAGATAGCCTTCCAGTTTAGACCTCTCTGATCACCTTTATCAAGCAAGGGGTCACTAATCAGCCAAGGGACTTTGAGAATTCAAAAGAAAAGGGAATTCTTGTTAAATATGAAGTCACACAGTGGCCATCCTATAGACTATTGTTGCCTCTTCATGTTTGATAGAATTAAAGCCTGATTATGTTCCTTTCTTGGTTAAAACATGTGCATAGCTGCCTTTGGGATAAAGTCTAGATTCTTAGCAAGCCACACAGGAATCTTTCATGTCTGTCTGCTCACATTCTCTGCAAATCTTCTCTCCCCTTTGATCTCCAGTCATGTAAATCACTTGATCTCATAAAAACGTCTCCAGGCCCTTCCATGTGCCATCCCTCCTGTACTCCTTCTCTTTTCACTTAGAGCAGGGGTTGGAAAGCTTTCGTAAAATGGACAGATAGTGAATATTTCAGGCTTTGTGGGTCACATGCTGTCTCTGCGCAATATTGTTCCTTCTTTTCACAACCCTTCAAATGTAAAAACCATTCTTAGCTGAAGAGGAGACATACAAAAATAAGTCACAGGCAATTTGCCCACCTGCATCACAGATCCTCTTAGCTTTTAACACTGAGCTTGTATGTGCTCTGCTCTATGATACCTTTAAGAAGATTTTGCTGCAGGCTTATTAGCTCCTAAAGCCCATTTTGCCAGCCTAATGAAAGCAGAATGCTTTGGCCAAGAGCCCAGGCTACAGAATCAAGCTGCTAAGCTTCAATCCTGACTCTACCACTTACTGGCAGCATAAACTGACACACATTAGTTAACCTCTCAATGCCTCTGTTCTTCATCTGTAAAATGGAGATAAAAGTTGGGTTGTTATGTGAGATAAATGAGTTTAATACATCATAATATTAGAAAGTCAGTGTGAGTGGTGATAAAATCTGATCAACGTTAGCCATTGTTACTACCATCCTCATTGTTATCACTATGAAATAAATCTACAAGTTGCTCATTAGCTCTGGTTTGTTTCAAAGCATGTTTATGTTAGGTCAGTAATTAACAATAGGTGTACATCACCCTTCGACATTCTGAAAAATCTATTGGCTTCAGCATCCCACCAAAACTGATCAGAGATAAGGGACAGGGAATATTCACATCTTTTATTTCTCCTACATCTATTTTCAGAAAATTTGAATACACGCTCACTGAGTTGAAGGTCCCTATTTCCTGTTGCCTGCTGGAAAGCTGCACCAACCACAGACAGGTACCAAATAATTCCTCTCTGCCAATCCCTATGTTTGGTAATAAGCAAATGGAGAATTTGACACAGTTCCCCACTACACAGAAATCTGTAGCCAAGCGGGAAAGACAGATCAGAAATAAGCCGCAGAAGCATCGGCGAGCTCAAAGACAGGTCAGCAGAAACAATCAAACCTGAAGCACGTGAAAACAGTGTGCATTCTGTTGGTGATAGAGTGCTCTACAAATGTCAATGAGGTCAAGATGTTAATAGCATTATTCAGGTCTTTTGAACCCTTCCTGGTTTTCAGTCTTCTTGTTCTGATTATTGGTAAAAGAGTGTTGAGATTTCTACATAGAACTGTGGGTTTCTCTATTTTTTCTTTTAATTCTGTCAGTTTTTCTTCATGTCACTGTTGTTTTGGGGGTACACATTTAGGATTGTTATGTCTACTTGGGGAACTGACCCCTTGGCATAGTGTCCCTCAGCATCCCTGGCCTTGATCTGAAGTCTGCTTTGATATTAATATAGCCACTCCGTAGTATAGCTCCTTTTCTCTTTTTAACTTTCAAACTATTTATGCCCTTGTATTTAAATGGAGTTCTTCCGGACCGCATATACTTGGTTCTTGCTTTTTATCCAATCTTACAATCTCTTTTAATTGATGTATTCAGGCTATTAGCATTTCCTATAATTATTGATATAGCTGGATTTCTGTATACCGTTTTTTTTTTTTTTTTTTCCTGTTTGTCTTTCCTGATTTTGTCCCTCTATTTCCCCTTTTTTTGCCTTTTTTTGGGTTTTTTTTTTTTTTTTTTTTTTTTTTTTTTTTTTTTACTATTCCATTCATTTTATCTATTAGCTTTTGGCTACATGTCCTTTTTTTTTTTTCCAGTGGTTGCTCTAGGGTTGTAATATACATATCTAATCTTTCACAGTGTATTTAGCATTACTGTTTTACTACTTTTTGTAAAATGCAGATGCCTTACCAACAAATAGTTCCCTTTACCTCCCCACTTTGTTTCATTTGTATATACTACTCTATATACACAAAAACCTCTAGCCAAGAAAGTTATAATTTTTATTTAAACAGTCATGCATATTTTAAAGAATAGAAAAACAGTATTTTATATTTGCCAAAAAACTTACTATTTCTGGTGCTCTTTCATCATTTCTGAAGTTCCTAGTTTCCATTTAGTATTTCTATTCAGCCTAAAGAACTTCCTTTAGTGCGCCTTTTAGCACAGGTGTGGCATTTTTTCCCTTCATTCCTGAAGGACATTTTCATTGGATATAGAATTTTGTACCGACAACTCCTTTAAGAATCTTAAAGATGTTGTTCCAATATTTTCTGGCCTCCATGGCTTCCCATGAGAAATCTACATATATCTGAATCATTGTTCTACCAGATATATAATGTGTCATTTTCTCTAGCTGTATTCAAGAATTTTTGTTTATTTTTAATTTTCAGAAGTTTGATTATGATGTATCCAGAAGTGATTTTCTCTGAGTTTATTGTATTTGGTATTCAATGAGTTTCTGGAATCTGTAAATTTATGTCTCTCACCAAATTTGGGCAATTTTCAGCTAGTACTTCCAAATAAACATTTCTCTCCTCTCCTCCTGAGACTCCAAAGACAGGAGTATTAGACTTCTGATATCATCCCACAGGTTCCAAAGGCTCTGCTCGTGTTTTTTTTTTTTTTTTCAATTTTTTTCTCTCTGTTGCTTAAATCGCATTTTTATACTAATCTGTCTTCAAGTTCACTGATTCTTTCTTCTGTCATCTCCAGCCTGCTACTGAGCCCATTGAATAATTTTTTTTTACCTCAGATGTTATCTTTTTCATAAAACAAATCTTAATTTCCTAATAATTCAAATCAGACAAAGTGTTTTCTCTAACTATAATAGATTTAAAGTAGAAATGAACAAGAAAAGGATATCTGGACAATCTCCAAATGTTTGGAAATTAAGCAGCATACTTCTAAGCAACCAATGAAATTAGTTACAAAAGAAATTAGATGCAGTGAAGTGGAAATACTTTTTAGAAAATAAATTAGAGCATATTTTAAATGGAATCAAGACTTAAATGCAACATATCAAAATGTAAGAGACGCAGCTAAAGCAGATATTATAAAGAAATGTATAGCAATGATGCATATATTAGAAAAGAGGTCTTAAAGGCAAACAGAAAAAAGAATATAATAAACCTAAGACAGAAATCAATGAAATTGAAAACACAAAAACACTAGACAAAATCAAGCCTAGCAAAATACGGCTGGGCCAAATCCAGCCCACTGCTTGTTTTTGTACAGGATGTAAGCTAAGAATGATTTTACTTTTAACGGTTGAAAAAAATCCTAAAAAGATTATTTTGTGATGTGACAATTACATGAAACTCAAATTTCAGTGTCCATAAAGTTTTACTGTAACACAGCCATGCTCATTTGTTTACGTACAGCCTATGACTGCTTTTGCATTACAGCAGCAGGGCTATGTAGTTATAACAGAGTCCATAGGTGGCACTCTCATTTCTTCATATTGTTGCTAAGCATAATTTAAACCACAGTGACTCAGCATTAGGTTAACTCAATTGGGTTAAATGCCATTAATTGAACAGCATTTCAAGTACCATATGTATTGCTGTACCACTACATTTTAATTTCTGTATTACTAGTACACACTTATCAAGCCAAACACAAGGAAAAAACAAAAAACAAAAACAAAAACAAAAAAACAGAAAAACAGACTTTGTTACACTTTGAAGGCACAATGGAGGTGAAATATTTTGTTAATGAATTAGATGACAAAGCTTATCATGCTTATTGTGCTTCCTATGCAGTGACAACATATCTATGCTAAAATAATCAAACATATGTCAACACTGCCACACTAAGCACTCATCACAATAGTCTCAATTCACAATAAATGGTCAGAAAAATTAGAAAATTTTAAATAAAATGTCTCATCAGAGCAGAATTTTTTCACAAAAAAATAATGAAAATGAGGTAGCAACTACAGTACATTTCGATATTCAGATATTCAGCTTCTTTTTTTTTCTTTTTTCCTGTTTTAATTAACCACAATCCCAAACTATGTAAGCAACTACAGTACATTTCGATATTCAGATATTCAGCTTCTTTTTTTTTTTTTTTCCTGTTTTAATTAACCACAATCCCAAACTATGTAAG
>NW_016820384.1:214580-264497 GCF_001698545.2 Rhinopithecus bieti | reverse complement strand
AGCAACTACAGTACATTTCGATATTCAGATATTCAGCTTCTTTTTTTTTTTTTTCCTGTTTTAATTAACCACAATCCCAAACTATGTAAGATATTTTCTAATGAGCCAGTACAGAAAATGGTATCAAGAGTGCAACACGTTTAAGGCAGATTTGAAAGTCTTTCCATTTCTAATGCAGATCTGCTCAATATGTTTCACATGTAAGTAAACCGAGTGGCTTTTATTTTCATTTTGATTGCTAGCACTGGCCATTTTAAAAGACAAACTATTTTTGGATAAAACCAATTTTTCAGACACTAAAATAAATTACACTGAAGCATGCAACCTTTTGAAATCTATTTTTTCATTGTCAATATGGCGTATCCCATTATTTCAGATCTTAAACATAATGAAATGTCAGAAAATGTCAGTGAGTTATCTTTCAGTAATGATTTGCTAATTATTCCACTTGGGTACTTTAAAAATCTTTAGATACTACAGTCTTTTGTTTTAAGATCTTCAAGTTCGGTAAGTTTAATCAATATTCAGCTTCTATTTCTGCCCCAAGCAAGGAAAGTAATTTACCAGTGATGAGTTAATTAAATCATGTTTGATTGTAGAAGGAAAAAAAATGTGTCCAGATAAAATAAATTTGTTTACGATTATTAGACTATGGGCAAGACCAACTGCTCTAAGAGTTGAGGACAATGGGAACAACATTATGGACCATTAAAATACAAGGGAAATGATTCTGATAAATTTTATTTGGCTCCTGATGATTTCACAGATATTACTAATGTTGCTCAGAGCTCAGATGTTGTGTATTTAAGGAATCAATGCCAAGTTTGAAGGGTTGAATAATTAGCCTCTAGGAACAGTCTATATGGAATAACCACAGGTGAAAATATTACCGAAGAAGGTGCAAATATTAATTCAGTAAACCTGAGGCAGTTTTAAATGATGTGTTAAAATTGATAGTGGTAAAAGATATGTTGGAGCAGAAAAAGGCAGAGGTTGGATTTATAAAAACGTGTATTTAAAGCCTATGGTTACTCATTGTATTATTCATCAGCAGGTACTCTGCAGAGAATATTTTAATCTATCATGTGCTATTGAACCAGTAATGGCAACAGTGAACTTCATTCAAACTCAAAGATTTAACCATCATCAGTTTCATGAATTTCATGAGAAGTAGAAAAATCCTGACTTGCCCTACCACATGAGAGTTCAACGTCTGAGCAGCAATAAAGTTTTATTGTGATTTTTTTTAAATCTCAAGGCTGAGACTGAAATATTTCTGAGTAAGAACTTCCCTCAAGTGTGAATGACATTGGAAATTAGCTTTAGCTGCAGACTTGATAATGTTTCTTAATGAATTCAACCTAAAATTAGAAGGCAAAACAGTACTTATTTGTGAAGCTTATAGTGTAGGAGAATTATTTCAAAGACAATTAATGTCTGAATCACAGGTAATGCTAAGCTACTTCACAAATTTCCAGTGCTGTCCAAAGTTGTTATCTCAATTCTCACATAAATTTGTAGCATATATATTATCTGAGCCCAAACTTCAGAATTGTAACAGTGTTTTCAGACCTTGATGCAAGTGCAAAGGACCTTTCCACATTTCAAAGTCCATTTCATTGTACACTGCATAATTCTCCTAACCTTCCATTGGAAGTGATTATTCTGAAATGTAGTGACATACTAAAAGGTAAATATCAAGAGTCTACATGAATTCTTTAAATGTCTTCTGTATTAGTTTCTATTGCTGCTATAATAAATTACCACAAACTTGGTGACTTCAAATAATGCAATTTATTCTTTATTAGTTATGGAGATCAGAAGTCTAAAATCAGTTTCCTTGGGTTAAAGTCAAGGTGTCAGCAGGACCGGTTGCTTCTCACCAGAATCCATTTCCTTGCCTTTTCTAATTTCTAGAGGCTGCTGGAATTCCTCGGCTTATGGCTGCAGCACTCCAATTTCTGCTTCTGTTAATCATGTCACTTTCTTCTAACTGTGATCCTTCTGCTTTTCTCTTATACGAATCCTTGTAATTATACTGAGCCCAACCAGATAACCCGGGATAACTTACGCATCTTAAAATCCATAAGTTTAATCACACCAGTAAATCTCTCATACCATGTGAAGTAACATTCACAAGCTCTGGAAATTAGGATATGAATATATTTAGGGAGTCATTCAGTTTACCACATCTTTCAACTCATTAATATTCACAATTAAAATCATTTGCTTGTGGATTAGTATCAGTACCTGGTAGGACCTATTTGTTTAAAAAAGTTCTTTTCAAAGATAAAATACATAAAATCTCATTACAAATCAGCATTAACAGATGAACATTTACAGTCAATTTTGATGACAGGGAATAGCAACCTTGAACTTCAATTAAGTTGTACTCAATCATTATATCTTACATTTTGTCAATTAAAGTTTCCTCTCATTATATAAATACCTAAATAATAGTACTGATATTTCTAGTTAACTGGAAAAACTGAAATATTTACAGTCTGGGCCTAAAAAAAACAGGTTTGCCGGCTCCTGGACAAAATTAATTCAACCCACAGGGGGTTCTTTGCAAAGACTAGTAAAAATTAAATTCCAGATGAAGAACAAAAAAGACACAAATTACCAAAATCGAGAATGAAAGAAGAGATATCACTACAGACTTAACAGGCATTAGAAATATAAATGAATTCACATTAATGAATTCAAAGTGATAGATGAAATAGTTTAATTCCTTGAAAGACACAAACACAAAATACTGATGAGAGAAATCAAAGAGAAAAATGAAAAAAATCACTCAAAATTCTACATACTGCATTGATTCGTTCATGTGATGTTATGGAAAAGGCAATGGGGTTGGGGAGTAAACCAGGGGTTTCCTAGGGTTAAGAGTTGGGGAAGAGTTTGACTACAAAAAGGTACCACAAGGGCATGTTTCTGGGCAATGGAACTCTAGTGAATCTTGATTGTGGTGGTGAACTCTATATGACAATGCAATTGTCAAAACTCAGAAATGTACACCAAAAAGAAGAAATTCTACCATAAGTAGATAAGCTAAACAATAAATGTTAAAAAATTAAATAAGGCTGTTCTACAGGTACTTGTCAAACTTTTAAGTGCACAACAATCACCAGCTCCAGTAAAAGTGAAGCAGAACAAGCATTTGACAAAATACAACATCCACTCATGACAGAACTTTCGCAGACTAAAAATATAATGGAACTTATAAAAATGCTTTCCCCTATGATCAGGAACAAGGCAGAGATGTGTACTCTTGACATACCTATTCAACACTGTACTGAAAATCAGCCAGTGTAGTGAGGCAAGGAAAAGATTAGATTAGAAAGGAATACAGATTAGAAAGGAAGAAGTAAAACTGACCCTATTAATAATATACAACATGTGTCTCTATGGAAAATCCCAAGAATCTACCAAAAAACAAAAATTTCTAGTGAGTATAACGCCAGAGAATACAAGGTCAATGCACAAAAATCAGGTGTATTTCTATACACTAACAATGTACAACTGGAAACCAAAATTTTTATTTTTTTACTATTATTATTTTTTATGAGATGGAGTCTTGCTCTGTTGCCCAGGCTGGAGTGCAGTGGCCCGATCTCGGCTCACTGCAAGCTCCACCTCCTGGGTTCACGCCATTCTCCTGCCTCAGCCTCCCGAGTAGCTGGGACTACAGGCGACCATCACCACTACCGGCTAATTTTTTTGTACTTTTTAGGGAGACAGGGTTTCACCATGTTAGCCAGGGTAGTCTCGATCTCCTGACGTCGTGATCCACCTGCCTCAGCCTCCCAAAGTGCTGGGATTACAGGCGTGAGCCACTGCGCTCAGCTGGAAACCAAAATTTTAAAACAATATGATTAAAAATAGCTCTAGAAGAATAAATTATATATTATGTAATGTAACATATGTCTAAACAAAACATGTATAGATCTGTATTCAGAAAATCATGAAACACTAATGCAAGAAATTAAAGAACACTTAAATGAAGGGACATGTTATATTCGTGAACTGGAAAACTCAATGTGATAAAGACAGACCTATTGATTTAACACAATGTCAATGAAAATCCCAGCTAAATATTTGGTAGATGTAAATAAGCCAATTCTAAAATGCATATGGAAAGGCAAAGGAACCAGAATAGCTAAAAACAATTTTGGAAAAAAAGAATAAATTGGGAGGAATCAAACTATCCAGTCTTAAGATTTACTGTCAAGCTATAGTAAATATGATATCTTGTTGCTGGTGAAGAGATATACGCATAGATCAATTTAGCAGAACATGGTACAGAAATAAACCCAAACAAGTGGTGTTGGGATGGTTGGTCATTCGTATGTAAAGAAATATACCCCAACTTAACCATCACATATTATAAAAAAATTAACTCAAAATGGATCACAGATTTCAGTGTAAAACCATAAAACTTCTAGAACAAGAGAAAATCTTCATGACCTGGGGCTAGGCAGACTTCTTAGAGATGACATCAAAAGCACAATCCAAAAAAGATAACATTGATAAATCAGATGTCATTAAAATTAGAAACTTCTGTAAAGACGCTATTAAGAGAATAAAAAGACAAGCTACAGGCTGAGAAGAAATATTTGCAAATCACACATCCAACAAAGGACTTATATCCAGAATATATAAATAGCTCTCAAAAATCAACAATAGGAAAAATATAACCCAATGTAAAACTGGGCAAAGCATGCATACAGACACTACAGCAAAGAAGATATAAGGATGGCAAAGAAACAACAACAACAAAAAGAAATATCTGCTGAACACCATTAGCCATTAGGGAAAAGTAAATTAAAGTCACAATGCTTAGAACGGCTAAAATTAAAAAAAAAAAAAATAAGAAAAATACTAAGTGCTGATGAAGATGTAAATAAAGTGGAACTTTCTACATCATTAGTGGGAATGCAAAATGGTACAGATACTACAGTTTGGCAGTTTCTTAAACATACATTTCCCATATGACTCAGTAACCCCACTCCTGGTTTCATACCCTACAGAAATAAGCACAAAAAACTGTACATGAATGTTTACATCAGCTCTCTTCATAAATGCCAAAAAGTGGGGGGAAAAGTCTATCAACCAGTGAATAGATAAACTGTGATATATGCATAAAGTGGATACTTCTGTTAAACAGAAGTAAACAGAAACGAAGTATTGATACATACAACAACTTGGATGAATGTCAAGCGCAATTTGCTAAGTAAAAGAATCCAGTCTCAAATTTTACATACAGCATCAGTTCATTTACATGACATTCTCAAAAAGACAAAACTATAGAGTTTTAGTGGTGATGGTAGTTGCCAGTGGTTACAGGTATGGTGAGGGGTGATTATGAGGGAAGACATGAGGGGAGTTTTTGGGGTGATGGAACTGTTCTTTTTCTAACTATGGTAGTTGTTATACAAACTATACCTGTGTTGTAATAGAATTGTACACCAAAATAACAAAATAGTCAATTTTACTGTAGAAACATTTTTTAAAACCTGTTTTAAAACCTGTTTTAAAACCTGGAAACACGACCTCAGTTATAAGGCATGGTCTATAAATGTTATCATTTCTAACAATTGGTTTCCTAGGAATTTTTTTTAGATTATCAAAACATAACCAATCATTGTTCTTCAACTCTTCAATACTCTGAAATAGTTGGTGGATTCTATAACCTACCAATATTCAGTGAGATTAAGGAATATCTCCAGGGGTTATTCCTATTTTATTTTGATACCTAATTCCAATTCTACACGACAAATCCTTGATGCCAGCTGTCTGTTGAGTAGCTACTCTAACCATAAACCTTTAACAACCTTGTACAGTGTGCTGGGCACACAGAGAAAAATATGACATGGTCCTAGAAATAGAAGAACTTTCAGTGTATGGATATACATACAGAGAAATAAGAAACAAAGAGCTACAAGACTTAGGCAAGGCAAACTCTATACTTGAACACAAAATTTATCACCATCCTTCTCCAAGGTACAACTCTCTTGCATCCCCTAGCTTTCCCAAGTAAGGACCATTCTGTAAGCTGCAACGAATGAAAACCTTAGAGTAGCTGCTGGCATTTCCCTTTCACAGTCTTGGATATAAGCAATTTATGATCATCAAGGTTTGACAGTTATGACAATCAATCAAACAATATTATACTAAGTCGATATTAGAGATTTGCTTTAAAATACTGAAACAAAAAAATAGGGGCGGGGAGTTGATACAAGACTGGCAAATGTTAACAAAGGTTGAAGCTGAGTGATGCTTCCACAGAATTATTTTAGTCATATTACATTTGGCTATGCTTATAAATTTCCATAGTAAAAACTTAAGGGAAAATTAAACCTATGAAGCCTATTTGGTTAAACATGGGTAAAAATTCAAAAAGAAGTCTACGGAAGAGGAAAATATTGAAATATTAATATTGTTATTGTTATAGCCTGTAGTTAGCATAATTAGTTTTTTCTTTTACACTTTCTATACTTTCTTAATCTTTTACAATATGCAATTATTTATAGAATTAGAATGTGAACCATAAATATTTCAAGTAAAATTAAATTACAGATAACTAAAACAACATGAAAAATTCAAAGCTCATTAACCTCGCTTTCAGGCTCCTCTAGAAAAATCCAAACATGTCTTCTGAAGCTGATACTAAACACATCAACAACTAAAGCAATGGATGGAAACTATTTGAATTAAAATCCCAACTCAGGCTCTTACCACCTGGGTGACCTAAACCAGCCTATGCTCTGTGTCTGTTTGCTTATCTTTGAGATGAAAATGGTAGTACCCAACCCAGCCTCAAAGGGCTCTTGTGAGGATTAAATACGTTAATTCATATCAAACTCTTAGAATAATCAGCACTAAATGTTTAAATACTATCTTTATTACTCATACCCAAGTACTCCCTCATCTGTTTCTGCATTTATTGAACAAATATCAGGGCATCTTCGAGCAGAATTTCCCAAGGAATGAAGGAAATATCGTCTCCCCTGGAAAGAAAGGATGGTAAGTACTACTCAGGTGAGACTCCACTGCCAAGTGCCAAAGGGTCATTCCCTCCTTCTCCCTGCAGCCTTTTTCAAGAAGTCAAGGCTAAAGAAGGAAAGGAGGATGGGAGAAATCAGAACTCCTGCATGAATTACAGCAGACTACCCAGACAGCCGGGAGTGATCCTCTCCTAAAGAAAAATCTCTCAGTGATCAGAAAAGGGCCAGGGATACTCTGCAGCTGGAGCTCTGACCCCATCCTGGGTTCACAGACGCTTTCAGGGAACTGGGTGCTTCTCAGAAAATGAAAAAGTGCTAATAACAAGAGACCCATCTTTTATCATCTGTCAGGCTCTGTTCTAACTCTTTTTATTTAACTCTCAAAAGAACTCCATCAGATAGATATTAGTACCATTTATAAGAAAAAGAAACATAGGCAGAGAGATTAAGATACGCGCCTGTTATTACACTGCTATTAAGTGGCAGAGCTGGCTGATGGTCAAGGGAAAGGGCTGGGGGAGTACAGAACCCAGGAGATCCCCAGTCCCTGCGATGTAGGATCCTGGACTCCCAGCGCTAAGTGGGGATGCGCCAGCCGCCCCACACTGGAGAAGGCTCATTCAAAGAAAACACAAATCCCGCCCTTCGCCGCAAGTGGATTCTCCTCCCCTAGAGCGACTGCCCCGTTGCTACGGGCCCCCAGCAAAAGGAACATCAGTATGGACAGAAGAAGCAGGACGCAGGGCGGGGAGGGCTCACCTTTCTGGGAGGAACGAAGGCCGCGGCCTAGCGTACCTGGGGCGGAAGTGGCTCTGCCTGCAGAGACCTCCTGGACTACGCTTCCCAGAATTCCCGACGGGATCAGGGAGCCGGCCTCAGCCTCCTAGAGCGGAAGTTACCCGACTACACGGGGCTCCCAAACTACACTTCCCAGAATTCCTAGAATAACGCTCTGCCTCTCCGCCTGCCTGGGACGCAAGTGCAGGCTGCCATGCTGACAGTCTGGATCGTATGTCACATGTGCGGGTCCCAAAGGAATTCCTTAACGCCCCCTTCCCGGAACCGAAATGCTGCCAAAGACAGAGAGCTCGTATATATGTTTCTCTATTTTCCCCAGCGGACCGTGCATGAAAGGCGCCTTTCCTGACGCGTGTCTCTGACCCTGTGGATCTTATGGACAATTCCCGGAATTTCTTGCGGGGCAGCACTTCCCCCTAAGTCGTCTCTTTCTCGTTTGGATAGTCAGTATTTGTATAGTCACTATTCTCTTTTGGTTAGCTGTTTAATTTTCTACTGCTAGTCCAGCTCTACTGCCTTCCCCCTAGAGTTTGAATTTATTTTTTCTTCAAACGCGACACAAACCCAAATAAACTCAACCAAATCGGACTTTATGTACCTACTCATCTACCAACCAAGAAAATATCCCATAAAGGAGAGAACGGAGAAGCTTGCAATACAGGAAGAAAAAAAAAAGAATTACAGAATGGAAGGGATGTGTGCGCTAAAAATGCAGGTACTGAAAGGAAATTGGGCTGACTTGTACTGGACACCGAATTTAAGGAATACAGGATCTCAACCTTTCTTTGGATTACTTTTTTATTCCATTTTGGTGTGGACGCGTCTGAAACCGATAGTGCTATTGCTACCTACCATAATGTGTTTGTTGATCCACAAGAACGTGGATGCCAAGAATCCACAAAAAACAGATGCAGCCGTTGATGAGGCCGTAAGCAGAAACAGCAAATGGTTCCCACGTTTCCTCTGCTTTAACTACTGATGATGAAATGCGAGTCATAAGGCAAATGAAAAGGCTGTAGTGATACAGATAAAATGTTATTATTATGGGAAGGGATAAGTCCCTTGCAAAATCTTGAAATTTTTTTCTTCTTTGAGAAAAATCTATCACCTGTTTTCACCCTGCCCTTGACATAGCAAATACTGTAAGTTGTCTCATGGAGGACAGGATGATTTAGGGAGGACCATAAAGGGGTTGACTCAATCAAGAAAAGGAAGGTGAAAATAAAAAGACGTAACAACTAATCTGTGAAAATGCTCAGTGGCTTAAAAGACACTATTAAGAGATGAGACTATTTGATTCTTAACAACTCCTTTCCAAGGAAATGTTTTTGAAAATATATATGGTTTACCTATTAAAGAGGATCAATCTGATAATAGGTGAGGTTTTTTTTTTTTTGATAAAATGAAAGGAAAATTTAAAAATACAAGGGACAGAATAATACTTTGTGTACTTCCACTTCCAGTAATAATAAAACTAGTGATTTGGAACAAACATCTGGCAGATGAAAAGTTAGCAAACTTTTTAAATGTCAAAAGGCATCAAAAGACAAGATAATGGAGAAATGGTGGGTCAAAATTCAGAAACAGTTGGGACAATCATGCATTTGGGGCTACTTTTCTCCTGGGGATGATGGTCTAGTCTAGGATCTGAAACGCCTAGAAGCTCTGCAGCACTTTTGACACCTATATGAAGCTGGGGGAACAAAAGATTCTAGCAAAAACTAAAATGCACATCTTTTCAAGCGCACATAAGATTTGTAGAAATGAGTAAAATGATAAGGGATTTCAAAATACTGAAATACTAAATATGTTTTTGAATACAATGAAATTTGGCTAGAAATCAATAAAAATACAACTAAATGATTCATGTGTGCATTTAATAAATATTGTCTCATCTCCAAACCCACCATTTTTTCACTCTGCTTTATGGGGCTGGAATGGCGGAATCTGCAGCCAATCTTTCCCGACCTCCACACCCCCAATCTGGTTCTGTGTTCGGCAACTATTAGCAGAAGAGTATAGGAGTGGTGGGGGCAGGGAGATATACTATATCCTGTGCCTGCCAGTCAACAGTACTTTTTCTTGTAGCAGCTGCCTAATTTGCAGTTTTTCTAACACTTGAATAACCAATTTCATCATGGCTCCTTGTAAACATTATTAAACAACTTCCCAAAGACTGATCCTTCGTTGTCTAAGTCCTGAAACCGCAGGGCCCTGCTTCTGAGCTCAGAGACAGCAGAACCAGCCGAACACTGGCCTCTCTTCAGAGGTCTGAGTTTCAGAAGAGCATGACCTTCCTCCAGACTTCTAAGTTTTAGTAATTCCTGTCTCTTCACTTTGTTTCCGCAGACCTCAGGTGGTTGATGCTTGCTGCAGGTGCTACTTCCAGCAGTTGCTACTTCTATCATATATTAGAGTTCTTTTTCTGCTCCTTCAGAAATCTAGCTACCAACTCTGTAATATGTGAATTTTTCTTTTCAAATAATTGGTAAGATTTCTATCTCCTCAGTGGATCCTAAATTATAAACTGTGTTTGGAAATTAAAGCACTTTTAAGTAAGCCACAGATAAAAGAGTATGGCATTGAAATCTGGTGTCATCAGTGAATTCTACCAAATATTTAAAGAAGAAATCATGTTCATCTTAAAATTATTCCTGAGAATAACAAAATAGGAAACACTTTCCAACTAACTTTATGAGGCCACTATAATAATACTGACACAATTTGTGAGAGGCTTCATTAGAATAGAAAATGACAGGTCTGGCTGTGCACAGTGACTCATGCCTATAACCCCAGCACTTTGGGAGACTGAGGCAGGCGGATCACGAGGTCAGATCAAGACCATCCTGGCTAATACAGTGAAACCCCGTCTCTACTAAAAATGCAAAAAAAAAAAAAAAAAGCCGGGCGTGGTGGCACGCACCTGTAGTCCCAGCTACTCAGGAGGCTGAGGCAGGAGAATCACTTGAACCCGGGAGGTGGAGATTGCTGTGAGCTGAAATGGTGCCACTGCACTCTAGCACTCTAGCCTGGGTGACAGAGCGAGACTCCATCTCAAAAAAAAAAAAAAAAAAAAAAAAAAAAAAAAAAAAAAGAGATAAAAGAAAATGACAGGTCTATCTCATCATAAATACTAACTTGCAAAATCCTGAACAAAATGTCGCCAACAATATATAAAAGGGTAACACATCATGACCTAAGTATCAAAAACTGAAAAAAAGAGTTTGATTAAATTCATCACCCATTCATCATGAGAAAATTTAGGCAACTAAGCAATAGTAAAGATCTACAAAAATGGCAACAAATATCAAAAGGAACAGTGAAATATTGAAAACATTTCCTCTACGATGGGGAACAAAATAATGATGCTCACCCCAACCATTTCTACTAAATACCACATTTGCTTCTTTATCCTTCAATCTTGTCAACTAATCTAATTAATTTTAATAATTTATGTGTAGATCTTTTGAATTTTACATGCACTGTCATGTTGACTTCAGAATTGCAACAAATGTGGCACTGCAGCGCAATGGGAACAGGGCAAATATTCAATACATGTTGCTGTTAAATTGAGTATTGTGAAATAAAACTGAAATTGACCTATACCTCCGACTATATGCAACAATCTAAGGCTGATGGATTGTAGAGCCCGATTTGAAAAGCATTTCTTATGACACTTTAAATCTACTCAGTGTATAAACTCATAAGAAATGTGTACCAAAATACACATATAAGAATGTTCATACAGCATCATTCATCACAATGATTTGCTGAGAATACTCCAGATGTCTATCGATCATAGTATGGGTAAATATTTTTGTTATTTACACAAGGTAAGAGCAAGGACATTGAACAAACTTTAGCTGTACATGCAACACCATGATTACTCCCATAAATATGTTGAGCAAAATAACTAGACAAACCCAGTAGATGCAGTGTGATTCCATTGGTACAAAGTTCATTAGACATGCAAAATTCATCTGTAGGATGATTTTGGACATTTAAATAGTAAAAATATAAAGAAAAGCAAGGGAATCTTAAAACTTAGGGTAGTGGTTTCTTTTCATGGGGAAGAAAGCATCATGATGCTGTGAGAGTGGGGTTTTTGTAATTCTACCATGCTTCATTTTTTGTTGTGGGTGGTGATTATACAGCTTTGTTCATTTTATGTTCATGCTTTCACATGTATATTTATGATTTTAGACACTTTTCTGAATGTGAGTGATATTTAAATCTGTAAAAAAAAAAAAAAAAAAGATATATGACCAAAAAACTGGTACATCAATACAATCAAGTATTATTCAGCCATAAAAAGAAATCAGATATGAAGTTATAAAAACACATGGAATAACCTTAAATGCATATTGTTAATGGAAAGAAGCTAGTCTGTCAAAGCTACATACTATAATTCAATTATATGATAATCTGGAAAAGGCAAAACTAAAGGTCAGTAAAGTTATCAGTGGTTGTTAGAGGTTCATGGTGGGAGATTAATTGGTAGAGCACAAGGTATTTTTAAGCAGTGACACTATTCTGTATGATATGGTATGCTGGATAAAGGACATTATGCTTTTCAAAACCCAGGGAATGCACAACACAGAGTAAGCCCTAATGTAAACCACAGACTTTAGTTAGTAATAATGTATCGATATTGGTTCATTAGTTGTAACAAATATGTGACACACATGCAAGATGCAAATAATAGAAGAAACAGGGCAGGGGAAAGGAGAGTATATGGGAAATATTAATACTTTCTGTGCCATTTCTCTGTAAACCTAAAACTGCTCTTAAAATAAAGTCTATTTCAAAAAATCAATGATATGCTTCAAAGGAAACTGAATACATGGCATAGAACTTTTTTCAGAACTTAGAGGGAAGGGCTAAAAATAATGAGAAACTCTATAATGAATATGAACATATTGATCAGGTGTATCTTATAAACTAATGAGAAAAAATGAGGATTAGAGAAGGAAGCAGATGGTAACAAATAAATCATTAAGAGAGAATAAACAATTATCCTCATGGGCAAAATCACATATCGGAAGGAGGAGAAGAAGCTGGAGGAGAAGGGGGAGGAAGGCGAGGGTGTGTAAGAGGAGGAGAAGTAGGAGGAGGAAGAGTAAGAGTAAAAGGAGGAAGAGACTTGTAGAGATGCACTTGTAGACATTGACAAATTTTTTAACAGCAAGGCTGAAGAATAAAGAATTGAGTCAATTTCAAAGGAATGAAAAAATAAGCTTTGCATTTTAATTATTGTCTGCAACATTAAAAGTAGTAATAAAATATAAAAATAATCTATGGAATTTTGAGATGAAAAGATTGATCCACGGTCAGAGAATGTTTTGTTCATGTGCTGTATTCTTGGCATACAAGATTCAATTGTGAATCACTTCTAAATTATTTCTGGAAAATATTCTTCAAAAAATATTACAAGCCTTTGGCAACAACACAGATAAAGCTTCCACAGACTGTCTTCCTAGTTTGTTTACATAGAACTGCTGAATAAAATGTGAACATAAAAATATTTATTTGAATAGGAGAATGTCTGAGGGCATACATATTAAAAATAAAGGCCGGACACGGTGGCTCACGCCTGTAATCCCAGCACTGTGGGAGGCCGAGGTGGGCTGATCACGAGTTCAGGAGATCGAGACCATTCTGTCTAACATGGTGAAACCCGGTCTTTACTAAAAATACAAAAAAATTAGCCGGGCATTGTGGCGGGCGCCTGTAGTCCCAGCTACTCAGGAGGCTGAGGCAGGAGAATGGCGTAAACCCAGGACACAGAGTTTGCAGTGAGCTGAGATGGCACCACTGCACTCCAGCCTGGGCGATAGAGCGAGACTCCGTCTCAAAATAAATAAATAAATAATACATAAAAGAAAAAAAACCATATCATTTATTTATTCCATTATATCCCCCACTACCCACTCTCATTTTCTCCCCTGCTGCATCAGTAGCCAGGCGGATCTGTTTAACGTGTGTCTGTTGCTGGTATGTCCTTTTGGCAAAATGTGTGGAATTTTGGAGATACATATATAGTGTTATAAAACTCTTTTAAAATTTTTCACTCAAAATTATGTTTTTCTCAATAGTTTACTACAAAATAATTTTTTTTGAGACAGGGTCTCAGCTTGTCACCTAGGCTAGAGTGCAGTGGCATGATCACAGTTCACTGTGGCCTTGACCACCTGGGCTCAAGCCATCTTCCCATCTCAGCTTCCAAAGTAGCTGGGAGTATAGGTGTGCCCAACCACACCTGGCTAATTTTTTTTTTTTGCAAAGATGGGGTCCCACTATGTTGCCCAGGCTGGTCTCAAGCTCCTGGCCTCAAGTGATCCTCCCACTTGGCCTCCCAAAGTGCTGGCATTACAGGCAGAAGCCACTGTGCCTAGCCCTGAAATTGTATAACATAAAGAAGAGTTGGAAGAATTATACAGTAGTCACCCATATATTCTCAGCTTAGATTCTAAAATTGGCAACATTTATGTCTTAACCATCCATCTAGCTATTTTACTTATCACTTATCCATCAGAGCATTAACATTACCACACAAATTCCCTCATGACACTTCCCAGTCGGTCTCTAACCCCTTCCCCCAGTGGCAACCACCGTTCTACTTTTCCACCATAAATTTTACTATTTTTAGAATATGAAATATATGGAACCATATGGTAAGTACTCTTCTGCATTACAATTCTTTGAGCATAGTGTTTTTCAGATCCATCCATGTTGATGCACATATCAGTCATTTGATCCTTTTTATTACTGAGTGATGTTCTATTGCATGAATATATATGTCTTTGGAAACTTACTTACATTTTAATTGTTTAAATATTTTTATGAATAAAGATCCTGCAGCATACTTATAAAAGTCTTTTTGCGGGCATATGCTTTCTTTTCTCTGGAATAAATATCTATGATTAGAATTGCTTGATGTGTTTAACTGCTTAAGAAACCACCAGATCATCTCCCAAAAGATTAATTTTACACTGCCTCCCAAAATATATGCACTTTCTGATTGTTTTGACTCCTAACAAGCATTTGCTGTTATCTGTAATTTTTTTNCATCTCAGCCTCCCAAGTAGCTGGGATTATAGGCACACACCGCCACATCCAGCTAATTTTGTTTATTTTGTAGAACGAGAGCTCACTATGTTACCCAGCCTAGTCTCAAACTCCTGGGCTTAAGCAATCCTCCTGCCTTGGCCTCCCAGAGTGCTAGGATTACAGGTGTGAGCCACTGTGCCTGGCCACTTTTTAGAAAACTTAAGACCATAGACTCCCTTTTATCCTTATTCAGAAGTTCTGCATTTTAGCTCCTTAAAGGAGAAAATAATATGACACTGAAACTAATATTAAAAAATCTTTCATACCAACCTACCAACCTTCCCTTTTTCCTTATATGTCAATTTCTCTCTTTTTTTAAATTTTTTTTTATTTTTTTTTTGAGACGGAGTTTCACTCTTGTCATGCAGGCTGGAGTGCAGTGGCATGATCTTGGCTCACTGCAACCTCTGCCTCCTGGGTTCAAGTGATGCCTCAGCCTCCCGAGTAGCTGGGATTACAGGCACCTGCCACCATGCCTAGCTAATTTTTGTATTTTTAGTAGAGACGGGGTTTCTCCATGTTGGCCAGGCTGGTCTTGAACTCCTGACCTTGGATGATCTGCCTACCTCGGCCTCCCAACGTGCTGTGATTACAGGTGTGAGCCACTGCACCTGGCCTGTTATCAGTATTTTTAATATCTGCCATTCTGGTGGTTATGTAGTTGTATCTCTCTGCAGTTTTCATTTGCTTTTTCCTGATGATCAATAATGTTACACTTCTTCACAGGCTATATTAACAATCTGTATGTCTTCCTTTGTAAAGTAATTGTTCAAGCCCATTATAATTGAGATGTTGGGCTCTTTAATATTGTATTGTACAAGTCTTTATATATTCTGGGTGTCAGTCAGTCTGAAATTTGGGCCAAGTTTAATGTAGAATAAGGGGCAGTTCTTTGCTTGACATCTTTTTCCCTGGATTTCTTCCCTCACTTTCCAGGTCTTGTGGTCACCTCAATCTCTGTCATCAAGATCTTCAAGCCAGTGGAGACTACAGAATCATCCACAGATTCAATGAAACAGGGATCAAAATATTAAGAAAAAAAACCAATAAAATTAGCAACACAACAATAAAATAACACAAATAAAAAACCCAATACAGTATAACAACTATTTACATGGCATTTTTATTGTATAGGGATAGAAATAATTTGAAGTATACAGGATGATATGAAAAGGTTACATGAGAATACTATGGCCATTTTACATAACAGACTTGAGAATCCATGGATTTTGATATCCATAACGGTCCCTGAACCAATTCCCCACCGATACAAAGGGACTACTGTATTCAGGATTTTTCACCTAGTTCATGAAGGATATTCATCTGCAGTTTTCTTTCCTTATAATTTCTTTGTCTGGTTTGGTATTGTCAGATTAATGCTGGCCTCATGAAACAAGCTGGGGGTGGGTGGGTGTTCCCTTCTCTTTTCATTTCTGGGTTTATTTACAATTCACATCTTTACTGTTTACTAGAATCCACCAATGAATTAATCTCAATATTGGCTTTTCTTTTTTTTTTTTTTTTGAGATGGAGTCTTGCTCTGTCGCCCAGGCTGGAGTGCAGTGGCACGATCTCCGCTCACGGCAAGCTCCGCCTCCTGGGTTCACACCATTCTCCTGCCTCAGCCTCCCAAGTAGCTGGGACTACAGGCGCCTGCCGCCATGCTCGGCTAATTTTTTGCATTTTTAGTAGAGACGGGGTTTCACCGTGTTAGCCAGGATGGTCTCAATCTCCTGACCTCATGATCCACCCGCCTCGGCCTCCCAAAGTGCTGGGATTACAGGCGTGAGCCACCGCACCCGGCCTTCTAGTTAATTTTTAATCACATTTAAAGTGTGAGCTGACAAACTTATTCAGCATCCCACATTATAGAGTTTCTCTATTGTATGAGATTTCTTACAACTGTGGGTTGTACTTTTCCGTAAAGTTTTACCACAGCTATATCATCTGGAACATTTCTCTTTGGTGTACATACCAACGAATGAAGTTATCACTGAAGAAGTCGCATCCATACCATTTTAGATGGTTGCACTGCCACATCAAGCCTTAAAGATTTAAAAGTTTTGAACTCTGAATTATATTGTTACTTCTGTATATGGACTCCAATGACAATGAAACATATTGCTATAAAATCCCTCCATGGTAGTCAAGACAGCCTAGGAAATGCTGCAGTAACAAAATAAACCACCAAAAATCTCAGTGGTGAGACACAATGAATTTTTATTTCTTACTCTAAAAAGAAATCCAACACAGATCAGATAGCAACCTTCTATCAACCCAGTCTGGAATAAGCAGCCTCCAAGGTCACCTTGGCAGGGATAGAGAAGCCTGAGGATGTGTGTAAAGGCTCGACCAGAAAGTGGCTTCTGTCACTTTTGCTCACACTCCATTGGCTAGAACTCAATCACATGGGCACATTCCTAACTGTAAGGGTTACTGGGAAACAGAGCCTTATTTGCAAGGAAATGATAAACACAGCACTGCCTCTGCCATATCCTTCAAATACCACTTCTTTAGAGCTTCTCACCTGTGTACAGAATCTCATGGAAAACCTGAGTACTAATGTTCTTTCATAGTAAAAGCATAGGTTTCATTTCTGAGCACACTTTTGAATGTTCTTCATACAGAGAGTATTTTTCTAGTGGGGACTAAAAAAAATCTAAAGACTTTGGCTGAACTGAAGACCTTATCATAATCATCCCAATTAGAATTTCCTTCCTGGATACACCCTTTAAAGGAAATTTGACCTTTAACTACAACCACTACCAAAAACCACCCATTTGTCAAGTCACCTACTTTGCCATTGCAGCATACAGCAGTCGATGGGAACTTCACAGAAGTTCTTGAAATCCACACTCCAGTGCTGCAGGCTGACATCATCGATGGCAGTGCTGCTGTCTTTTGCTCCCCCAGCCCTCCCACAGGCTGAGTAAGCCTCTATCATCTGGAATACAGTGTGGCTTCTGTTTTCCTAATTTAACCCTGACTTACTACATTTATAATGTTTCTCTCTGCTCACATAGTCTTTGATGAGTCAGAAGGTCCTTGCCACGCTCACAATGTGTGTACTGTGTCTCATCTATATGCACTCTCTGATGGGCAAGGAGGTACGAATTACGACTGAAGCCCTTACCACATGCCTTACACTTATAGGGCCTCTCTCCTGTGTGGACTCTGAGATGAACATGAAGATCTGAATTTCGACTGAAGCCTTTACCACACTCATCACATTTATATGGTTTCTCTCTGTTGTGATCTCTTTGATGTAAGTGAAAATATGAGCTGTAGCTAAAGCACTTTCCACACACTTCACATTTATATGGTTTTTCTCCAGTGTGAACTCTCTGATGAGTGTGAAGAACAGAGCTATATGCAAAATCCTTTCCACACACATTGCATTTGTATGGTTTCTCCCCTGTGTGGACTCTCTGGTGAATGTGAAGGTGTGTACTTTGGCTGAAGCCCTTTCCACACTCACCACACCTATAAGGTTTCTCCCCTGTGTGAAACCTCCAGTGGACTTGAAGAACGGAGCTTGAACTAAAGCACTTGCCACACTCGCTGCATTTGTAGGGCTTCTCTCCAGTGTGGACTCGCTGATGGACAAGAAGGTTCGAGCTCTGATCAAAGCCCTTCCCACACTCACCACATTTATAGGGCTTTTTCCCTGTGTGTACTCCCTGATGAATACAAAGAAGTGACCTAAATCCAAACCCTTTCCCACATACGTCGCATTTGTAGGGCATGTCTCCTGTGTGGACTCGATGATGGTTGTGAAGGGAGGAGTTGCGCCTGAAGCCCTTGCCACATTCTTTACATTTGTAGGGTTTGTCTCCCGGGGGGACTTTCTGATATCTGGGAAGGTCTGAGCTCTGTTTGCAGCCCATAGGCCATTCGTGGAACTCATAGGGAGTCTCGCTTGAGTGAGTTTTACAATGAACGATAAGATCTTGGCTCTGAATAAAGTTCTTTCCATACTGGTCACATTTATAAGATTTTTCTCCTAGGTGAGCGCTGTGATGGACACGAGGATCTGTATCATCTGCAAAGGCCACCCCACAATTATTACATGTGAAAGGCTGTGGTAATACATGGGCCACATTATGTTGTTCAACTGTTGATTTCATACCCAAGTTTTTCCCACAGTCAGGGTGTCTACCAGGGTCCTCTCCTTTACATTCTTGGGACTCATGATGATCACGTGCGGTCCAATTGAGGCTGCCATCATGCCGAGCACGTCTGTACCATTTCTCTTCCGTGTAAATTCCTTTATATCTTCCCTGAGAGTTCTGGGGCTCGGTCATTATGTTGGCTTTCCTCCATGATTCTGGGGTAAGAACCTGTGTCAGGCCTTGCCATGCTGTGATATCTTGATTTTTGATAATGGCATTTACTACATAGTTTTCATTTTTAGAAATCTGAAGAGACATGCCTGCCCACTCTTCACAGAGGGAAACATCTTCTAAATGTGGGGAACACTCTTCTTGAAGGTTCATGATATAATCCTGATTCACAGTTAAATCCCAGATCCTTTGTTTCCAAATCTGCCAGCAATGAAGCACTTCTTGCGAAAGGTAACTTAACCCCTTTTCCTGAAGATTCAAAATGTTGTTTTTAATCCCATCTCCTATGAGAAGAAAGAGAATGTGGCTGAGAGAACAAGTCAATCATCTGTACAGAGGTTTTGAGAAAATGAAATATGGAGTGGGAAGTTGTCCCTGGCTTCTATGGCATGTGAAACAATTAGAGCCATGGTAATTCTAACCTGTGAGCTGCCAATTAGAAATCAAGTGTTGTAGGGAAATTAAGAGAAATCTTGGCCAGGTGCAGAGGCTCATGCCTGTAATAGCAACACTTTGAGAGGCTGAGGTGGGAGAATCACTCAAGCCCAGGAGATCAAGACCAGGCTGGGCAATATGGTGAGATCCCATCTCTACAAAAAAATTAAAAATTGGGTCAGTTTTGCCTATGATCCCAGCCACTTGGAAATCTGAGGTTGGAGGATTGTTTAATCCTGGGAGGCAGAGGCTGCAGTGAGCCAAGATTGTGCCACTGCACTCCAGCCTGGGTGACAGAGCAAGACCTTTCCACCCCCATGCCGCAAAAAAAAGAAAAAAAAGGAAGTCTTAGGAAAAATTTATGAAGGAGGAAATTCACCTCCCTGCTATAAGAGTAGTCGATAAAAAGCTTTTAATAATCTTGCTACAAAAGGTATGGGAAAGGCTCCCATTTTATGTAGTGTATGTGTGTATATAAATAATACATATTGATAGAGTGTTTTCTATATGTTGGGCAGAGTAAGGGACATAAAGGGTCACAAGAGGTTTCAGAAACAAGCAATAAGTCCTGTCTCCTGATAGCTTCCCTTCCTTCACATCACTGTCATATGGAGGACTATCATGTATGTTTGTGTACAACCTGCACAACTGTACATGGTAAGCCTAAAGGGGATGCGGATGAAAAGGCAATGGGGATTGAAATGGGGATAAACATTGTGAAATATGGTCCTGGCATTGTGCAGGGATGCATACGTAAACCTCTGAGACGAGCTTTAAGAGACATCCTTTTTATTTTCCCCAAGGTTCTTTGTCTTCATGAAAAGATAAAGACCACTCAGATCCTACAATCCATTTCCTTAAGTTCTACCCTTTTAAGTTACTGCAGAATCTCAAACAGCCATGACTATGAGAATGGGGAACAGATACTGTGGCACTGTCAATGGCCTGGCACCCAGGGAAGCAAGACTGTGGTATATAACAAACAGGGGCCTGAGGCAGAAGACTATGATCATATTCTTGGGACCCTAAGATGGGTTTCAAAATGGCATGAATATCATAGTCAAGTCCCACTGGATACCGCTTCTGGTTCAAGCTCCTTTCTGGGTTAATTGAAAGTGACTTTAAGTTTATAAGATAGTATCAGGGAAAGGGAGACCATGAGCTGCCCCGAATGGGCTTAAGCAGTGGTTTCCCAATTGTTTTGATTGTAACCCACAGTAAAATTGGCATTGTGACTCAGTAGGAATAGGCACAAGCATCAACACAGACTGGTCACTAAAACAGAAGTTTTATCAGCTGATGCTTACATACTATGTGCAATGCACTTTGATAAATTCTTTTGTTTTCTGTTCTATTAATCTACTTTGCTTTTTAAAAATTGCTAGTTATGACACGGTAATTTGATTTCAGGACTCACCAAGAGGGTTTTATCCTGCAGTTTGAGAAACAACTGCAAGGATATGCAGATTTATGCAAAAGGCCCTGTGTCTACAGTTTACACTTTGGTTTCATGAGGTTATTTATTAAAAACATAGGACCTAGGGCCAGATTAGGAGGGCTCAAATCCTAGTTCTTCTTACAAGCAGTTGTGATCGTGGGCAAGTTATTAATTCTGTGACTCAGTTGTTTCATTCATTGATATGGTTTGGCTGTGTCCCCACCCAAATCTCTTCTTGAATTGTAACCCCCATAACTCTCACGTGTCGTGTCCCATAATTCCCACATGTCAGAGCCCCCACACAGAGTCCTTACCAGGGCACTGCCTAGTGCAGCTGTGAGAAGAGGGCCACTGTCCTTCAGACCCCAGAATGCTAGATGCACTGACAGCTTGCACCGTGTGCCTGGAAAAGCCACAAACACACAACACCAGCCCATGAAAGCAGCCAGAAGGGAGACTATACTCTGCAGAGCCACAGGAGCAGAGCTGCCCAAGACCATGGAAACCCACCTTTTACATCAGTGTGACCAGGATGCAAGACATAGAGTCAAAGGAGATCACATTTGAGCTTTAAGATTTGACAGCCCTGTTGGATTTCAGACTTGCATGGGGCCTGTAGCCCCTTTGATTTGGCCAATTTCTCCCATTTGGAACAGCTATATTTACACAATGCCTGTACCTGCACTGTACCTAGGAAGTAAATAACTTGTTTTTGATTTTACAGGCTCATAGATGGAATAGACTTGGCTTATCTCAGATGAGACACTGGACTGTGGACTTTTGAGTTAATGCTGAAATGAGTTAAGACTTTGGGGGACTGTTGGGAGGCATGATTGGTTTTCAAATGTAAGGACATAAGATTTGGGAGGGGCCAGGGGTGGGATAATATGGTTCAGCTGTGTCCCCACCCAAATCTCATCTTGAATTGTAACTCCCACAATTCCCATGTGTCATGGGAGGAACCCAGTGGGAGGTGATTGAATTATGGGGGCGGGTTTTTCCTGTGTTGTTCTCATGATAGTGAATGAGTCTTATGAGATCTGATGGCTTTAAAGAGGGAGTTTCCAGCTGGATGTGGTGCCTCATGCCTGTAATCCCAGCACTTTGGGACACCAAGGCGGGCGAATCTCGAGGTCAAGAGATTGAGACCATCCTGGCCAACATGGTGAAACTCCGTCTCTACTAAAAATACAAAAATTAGCTGGGCATGGTGGCACATGCCTGTAGTCCCAGCTACCCAGGCGACTGAGGCAGGAGAATTGCTTGAACCCGGGAGGTGGAGGTTGCAGTGAGCCAAGATAGCACCACTGCACTCCAGCCTGGCTACAGAGCCAGACTCTGTCAAAAAAAAAAAAAAAAAAAGGGCGGGGGGCAGTTCCCTGAAGAAGCGCTCTTCTCTTGTCTGCCACCATGTGAGACGTGCCTTTCACCTTCCACCATGATCGTGAGGCCTCCCTAGGCACGTGGAACTGTAAGTCCAATACACCTCTATCTTTTGTAAATTGCCCAGTCTCGGGTATGTCTTTATCAGCAGTGTGAAAACAGAGTAATACATCATAAAAGGGGGATAATAACGTAACTATCTGTATTAGTCCATTCTCACGTTGTTAATAAAGACATACCCCAAACTGGGTAGTTTATAAAGGAAAGAGGTTTAATTGACTCATAGTTCCATATGGCTGGGGTGGCCTCACAATCATGGCAGAAGGTGAAGGGAGAGCAAACGACGTCCTATATGGCGGCAGGCAAAGAGAAAGCCTGTGCAGGAGAACACCCATTTATAAAACCATCAGCTCTCATGAGACTTATTCACTCTCATGAGAACAGCATGAGAAAGACCCCTGCCCCATGATTCGGTTACCTCCTACCAGGTCCCTCCCACAACATGTGGGAATTATGGGAGCTACAATTCAAGATGAGACTTGGGTAGGGACATAGCCAAACCATATCTCTATCTCATAAGCTAAACTTAGGTAACACATAACTGTATATGAACCTCTGAGAAATAAAAATGAGGTTAGATATTTATCAAAAAGTAATCAAATAAACCAACACTTAGATTACACTTACTACATACCAGTAAGTGTTGGCTATTGTAACTGCCAACCAAACCAAAGTTCTCCCTTGGTTCCTTTAACACTGGTTTATCCAAAACATTGGATAAACATTGATTTTTCTCCAGAAGCAACCAACAGATCAAGGCCCTTGGTGATGTGTGAATTTTATCAGTCCCATTCTAAGAAATATGCGGAAAGAATGAGAGCCTAAATGTGTGAGTAGGGAGGGAGGGGTTACTACCTGCACTGAATGCCCACAGGCCAGGGGTATGAGATTTGGGGAGAGCTCCCTCACATCACAAGGGGCCACATCCTCACATTGATCTGTAAAAGCTCATTAACTGCAGGGTTCTAACCTGCACATGCATCTCTTAGGATTTTTCTTTCCAGTGGCCAATGCTTCTCTTTGTGATCTAACTGGAATATTCTATCTGGTTTGAAATGATGATTTGAGGAAACAGGTTCAGTGGTCTGATACTCAGTTACTCACCCACTGAGATAAGGTTCCTGAAGTTTTCCAGCATCACATCTTGGTACAGGTTTATCTGGGCTTTATCCAATAGTGCCAGCTCTTCCTTGGTGAAGACAACAGCCACATCCTTGAATGTCACCCTTTCCTAAAACATCAACCACATGCCACATCAATCATCCACACAAATGACTGGTCTTAGTCTGTTTGGGCTGCCTTAATAAAATACCACAGTCTGATTAGATTAAACAAAATAAACTTATTTCTTCCTGTTCTGGAGGTTGGAAAGTCTAAGATCAAGTACCACCAAGATAGGTTTCATTCAGGTTTCTTCTCTTGCCTTGTAGACAGCTGTCCTCTCACTGTGTCCTTACGTGGCATAGGGAGAATGAGAGCAAGATGTGTTGAGTCTCTCTCATAAGGACACTAATCCTGTTGGATCAGGGATTCCCAAAGGACAATATTAATCAAATTATAAAATATGGCCCAGGAAACAGGCGCAGATAAATCTACACTAAGGTGTTGTGCCAATACACAAGTCTAGTAGTGTTCCATGAGTTTATTTCTCATCACACACCAAGATTTGGTATTTTCACTTTTCATGGCAGATTAATCTATTTTATCATGTTAAAAGGAACTAAGAAGACAGGGTAACTAAAAGCATTGGCCCCTAGATTCAAAAAACACAAAAGAGAAAAGGGAGATTAGGATAAATAAGAACACTTCGATATCAACTAGGTATTAAAAAATAGTGGTATCAATGTGAAATTTCTTGAGTATGTTAGTAGTAATGTGGAAATGTAGGAGAATGCTCTTATTCTTAAGAGCTATAAGCTGAAATATTTAGGGATGAATTATAATGATGCCTGCAATTTATCCCCAAGTGGGTCATCAAAATAAAATATAGATGTGTGTGTATATACGTATATTATGCATATGTTGGTGGGTGATTCTGAACAATTGGTCAATCTAGGTGAAGATTACACATTATGCTATTCTTTCATTTTCCTGATAAATTGAAATTTCTCAAAATGAAGGGATGTGGGAATAAGCTGATATTAATAACCATCTCCTAATCAAGAAACCAATTTTTACATAAAATATTTCTCTCGCTGCATATATCACACTGCTCAGAGTTAAGTATTTACAGGTATGTTCTCTCAATAGACTCTGCATCTCTAACTAAGGCAGAGCTTTCAAACAAAAGTTGTAAGCAGTTACAAAGGACTTCACAAGGAATATGTTACTAACAATTGTCCAATTACCAAAATCTGACAATGATTAAAACCAAAATCTAGGGGAGTCAGCACTATTGTCCTAATAGCACCACTCTCTCAGTAGCACTACTGTTAGAGGCAACAAAATTGAATTGGAGTTAATCATTCAGGAAATACAGATAGCCTGAAGCCTGCTTCGGGTGTTCCAATGTAGGGAGAAGGGGTTAGGAATAGAGGTTCACCCAGCATACTCCCCATTCTCCATTCTCTGCCTCAACTATAGAGCCTGGGAAAATAAAACACTCATTTCTCCACCACCCTTGTAGCTGGATGGATCCCTTGTAGGAATCCTAGGCAGCGATTGTCACAGGATACAGGTACAAGGACAACTCCAAAATATTAAGAAACCAAATTTATAAACTAATAAACACATGCAAAAATCTTTAAATCTTTCCCTCTATGAAGTATTCTTGTAAAACCATCTATGAAGTATTCTTGTAAAACCTTGAACCTGAATCTATTCAAGTATCTGGTGCTTCCACTTACAAGAAATACTGTGGATAGAATAACACATTGAAAGACACCAAAAGGAAGTAAACAAATGCATTCCAAATGTAGGAAAGAACACAGGACAACTTGGTTTCTACAACAAGTCAATAGCAGGAGAGAATAAAGTAGAGGGGCAGATTTCTCTGGATTAAAAGAGATTATGAGATGTAACAACCAACTACATGATAGTATAGACCTTGTTAAGATCCCATTTGAACAAACCAACTGTTAAAAAAAATTGTTTTTAGATAATCAGGGAAATTTGATTATTGTCTGGGTATTAGATAATACCAAATAATGATTGATTATCTCATTAGTCCATTTTTAAGGAAATATATACTGAAATACATAGAGTGTGGTAAATTAGATTGCCGTTTAGAAATATCCTCTTCCACGCTCTCCAGTCCCACTAAAGGACCAGAGTGTGTTTCCTTACCCCTTTAGTTTGGACTTGGCAATGTAACTTGCTCTGGCTACCAAAATGAAGCAGAAGTGATAATGTGCCAGTTCTAAACCTGGGCCTTAAGAGATCTCACGTGTCCACTTGCTCTCTTGTCCCTCTGTCTTCACTATGAGGACACACCCAAGCTAACCAAAACCAGCAGAGTGCTACTAAATATTCATGGCATTGGCTTTTGGTCCAGGAGATAACAATTGAGGACACTGTTATAGGAGGCTGGAAAAATGGTGACCTGGGTGATGTAGTGGTGAACATTTGGTAAACTGTAAGTTAGAAGATAGAAAATGGACATAATGAATCTTGGACTTGGGCAAGATGGTTTCTAGGCAGAAGGATAAAAGTGTGAGCTCATTCATTTTAGTTGCATATATAATAAGGTACTACACAAAAGTGATGTACTCAGAGAAAAACCAATACAGTGTGAAATAACATGCCTCTTTAAAATACTTTGGGAGGCCGGGTGCGGTGGCTCACGCCTGTAATCCCAGCACTTTGGGAGGCCGAGGCGGGTGGATCACAAGGTCAGGAGATCGAGACCATGGTGAAACCCCGTCTCTACTAAAATACAAAAAATTAGCCGGGCGCGGTGGCGGGCGCCTGTAGTCCCAGCTACTCAGGAGGCTGAGGCAGGAGAATGGCATGAACCCAGGAGGCGGAGCTTGCAGTGAGCCGAGATCACGCCACTGCACTCCAGCCAGGGGGACAGAGCGAGACTCCGTCTCAAAATAAAATAAAATAAAATAAAATAAAATACTTTGGGAAAGAAAAAACTGAAAAGAGATTAAGCAAATCTCTTTGGCAAAAGTTAATTGTTGAAACTGCATGATGGGTACTGCAAATGGAGGATCATAATACCATTTGCTCTTTTTGTGTATTTTCATAATTAATTTTTTTCATGATTAAAAGAAAATCCTTCCTCCACACTGTGATGGTCTTTTTAATGTGTCAACTTGGCTAAGCTACAGTCCTCAGTTATTGAATCAAACACTAATCCAGGTATTACTGTGAAGATAATTTGTAGATGTGATTAAAGTCCATAATCAGTTGACTTTAAGGGAGATTATTCTAACTAATCTGAGTATGTCTGATTCAATAAACTGAAAGGTCTTATGAGCAGAACTGAGGCTTCCCTGAGAGGGGGAGAAATTTCCCCCACAGCTTCAGTCTTACTGATTCTGCTCTTACTGGTTCTGCCTTGCTGGTTGAACTCTGACCAATATATACCCATTCAAATCTTGCTACTTATTGAACTAGACCAGTGACACTTAGAGTATGGTCATGTATATGCTGCCCATGCACTTGGATGCTGTGGCAACACCAAATTGCTATAAAAGTTTCTGAACTTACTCTTCATTCTTTTTCCCTCATGGGGCAGTAACAAGCAGTTCATGGACTGGTACTGGTACCAGTACATGAACCACACTTAGAGTAGCACCAAAGTAGACATCTTGAAATCTGTGAGTTTGTTTCTTCACTTCTATAAAGGGAGTCAAACCGCCTGCCTCACAAAGTCATTAAGAGCAAGATAAAGTACCTAATACATAGCAGTCACTCAAAAAATGCTGACCTCCTTTCAGAAAACAGAAGTGTCTGGTTCCTCAGAATGAACAGTATATTTAAAGAGAAAGAAACCCTTAACTTACCTGAAACTTAATCATACCATCTTCCTTTTGGAAAGGGCAGGATTCTGGAAAAGCAGAACTGCAAAGAAGAAAGAATCCATGAGATCATGGATTCAACAAGTTGTGAAAGAACATTGGTTCCTTCCTTATCTGTAAAAGTTTCTCACAATTTCTCCACTCCCTAGATATCATCTCTTCTCACTCTGAACAGACTGAACTCCCACCTCCTCAAGACTTCCCTCGATTTGTCCCCAGTCCCTCAATCTCAAACCACTGTGTAACTCCTATCTCTCTCCTCAAGGTTTTGGGTCAAAACCTGCACATTCTTTTCCTTTTGCTCAGACTTGTGAACGAACTGACATAATCTACATCTGAATTTCGCAGGAAAAGAGGCCCCAGAATTGCTGATTAAGGGAGCAATCTCAGGGCTGGGCACAGTGGCTCACGCCTGAAATCCTAGCACTTTAGGAACCCAAGATGGATGGATCGCTTGAGGCCAGGAGTTCGAGACCAGCCTGGCTAACATGGTGAAACCCTGTCTCTACTAAAAATACAAAATTAGCTGCACGTGGTGGCGGGCGCCTATAATCCCAGCTACTCAGGAGGCTGAGGCAGGACAATCACTTGAACCTGTGAGGCGGAGGCTTCAGTAAGCCGTGATTGCACCACTGCACTCCAGCCTGCGCAACACAGACAGACTTGTCTCAAAAAAAGAAGAGAGAGAGAGAGTAATCTCAGGATGACAGGAACCTTCTGCTATTTTCACTTTCACATGCAAGACTTGATCTTGTATGGCTAGGCCTGTGGTCTAAAAAACTTGAGGTTAGCCAAGATATACAAATTAAATCCCAATTTTTATTATTATATTAATCAATAATACAAATTTTTAAACATCTACACCTTGACTCTTGGCTTCCTAAACTCTCTCTCCAGCACCGATTCTATCCCCTGCTTTTGCAAATATTGATGACACACCTACGACATATAAGACACATCCTCTGCTCTGGAAATGCTCACCGTATACTGAACTATAAATGTTCTCAGACTGCAGGTAGACCAAAGTAGGAAGACAGAGACCTTCTAAGCTTGCCACTTCATATACACTAAAGCCCCTTCCTGTTCTGCTTTTATCAGTGGATTCCCTTGCCAATTAGCTTCCAGTTGGGTTCAGCCAATGGGGAAAGCCAGCAAGAGATCCAGGGAAGGGACAAGAGTGAAATTGGGATATTTATCCTCCCAGGTAAGCTGTGGAATGGCTATGTTCCATATCCATTTACCAAAAGTCGTGGCCTCCATCAGGCAGCTGTCATCCCATAAATCTTTCTTCAGGTTTTAATGACTGCCTCCTCACTTAGCCCTTCAGTCCTAAAGGCAGTAAGTTATCCTGCCTCAGAGCTATCACTAGCTCTGAAATATTGCAATATCCTTTGTTGATTACCACAGCCTGCCTACAACTTTATAGATGTCCCTTTATTAAGCTCTTCTCAAATTACCCAATTTGAGTGTTCTGTTTATTTTTTATTGGGATTCCATCTGATAAACCCTGTAAACACAACTGTCTCTGGCCTTTGTGGAGAAACTTACTGTATAAAATTGCCACTTTAGGCACTGTGGAAACTGCAAAGATTAAAAAATAAAAGCCCAGGCCGGGCGCGGTGGCTCAAGCCTGTAATCCCAGCACTTTGGGAGGCCAAGACGGGCGGATCACGAGGTCAGGAGTTCGAGACCATCCTGGCGAACACGGTGAAACCCCGTCTCTACTAAAAAATACAAAAACTAGCCGGGCGAGGTGGTGGCGCCTGTAGTCCCAGCTACTCGGGAGGCTGAGGCAGGAGAATGGCGTAAACCTGGGAGGCGGAGCTTGCAGTGAGCTGAGATCCGGCCACTGCACTCCAGCCTGGGCGACAGAGCGAGACTCCGTCTCAAAAAAATAAATAAATAAAATAAAATAAAATAAAATAAAATAAAAGCCCAAAACCATGTTTCTGCCTTCTCACATAGTGTTTTTCAGACTATCTGTGATAAAGAACGAGTTTTAAAATTATTATTACTGTTACTTTCAGTCTGTCACAGACTGATATTTTGGTAAGATGCAGGAAAAGAAATTATTGGAAAAGAAAATTAAGAAGGTATGCAATTTAAAGCCCAGTTGTTATTATTATGTTAATCAATAAGACAAAATTTTAAACATCTACACTCAAGTTCTCAAATTATCTGGTCACAGACCAACATCATTTATTGGCACTGGTCTGTTGGCTACCCTTTGAATTGCAGCGCACAGGGTTATAGAATCAGGTTAAAAGACTATGAAATGTCTTTTTGGTAAATCCTTGGACTCCTTTTCTCTCCTTTCCTACCTTTAAGAGACATCATTAATCACATCTTATTTTGGGTTCCAACAAAGGGCAAAATAAGGAGTATTCAACTCATTAGTATGGCATGAATTACATCATTTTACAATAATTAAAACCTACCAAGAAAACACTCCTCCTTTCCCCTGTCAAAAAACTACAAATCCGGCCGGGGGCGGCGGTGGCTCAAGCCCTGTAATCCCAGCACTTTGAGGCCGAGACGGGCGGATCACGAGGTCAGGAGATCGAGAAGCCATCTGGCTAACACGGTGACAACCCCGTCTCTACTAAGAAAATACAAAAAAAAAACTGCCCGGGGCCGAAAAGCGTGGCGGGCGCCTGTAGTCCCAGCTACTCGGGAGGCCCTGAGGCAGGAGAATGGTGTAACGCAGGAGGCCGGAGCTTGCAGTGAAGCTGAGATCCGGCCAGCTGGGCACTCCAGCCTGGGCGGCAGAGGCGAGACTCCGTCTCAAAAAAAAAAAAAAAAAAAAACTACAAATCCCTAAAACAAAAATAACCAAGCTGTGGTATTTTATCCACTGTACTTGGTAAGGATCTTATCATTTAACAAGCACTCAATCAATGTTTCTCGATATTAACAAAGGCAGAAATAGAATTGACTTGGATATTATACATTAGATGCATGTGCAAAGACATAAACTCACCCTCTACCTCCAGTACCTGTTCTCACTTAAGAGCCAAAAATGGGACAGGTTTATTTTCAAGCACACATCTACACACATGCACTCACACATATATGGTTGGGGGTTTGGTTTCCTGAACTTCCGGCTTCAGACACTACCTGCCTGTATCAAGTCAGGGTCGTGGCAGGAACCAGAATGGCATATTCAAATTTGAAGGGAATTTAATAAACAGACGGCTTACAATGGTGTTTTCTGGGGGTAAGGAAATCACAGTGGATAAGACTATCCTGGGAAGTGACAGGGAGGTGCCATTATAATACCTGCGCCTTAAGAGGTAAGGGGAGGGAGCAGTCCCTGGAGCCGGGAACTGAGAGGACTGTGTGGCCAGGGCCACCCAAACCATGATCTGTTGTTAGAAGGGCAGCTAATCTGTGACAATCCTGCAGAGAGAGAACTGAGGGACAAGATACTCCAAATCACAATTCTTCCTCTCTCCAAACTTTTCTGTTGAGACTTCCCATTGGCCAAAGACAAGCAAGGCCAGAAGGCAATTGTGGCCTTTCAGGGCAGACAGCAGGGGAAAAGGTAGGGAAGCAAAGACATGGGGCACATGTCACCTCAAGACTCTTGTTTTTTCCCTACCTGCCAAAGTCCACACAGCTCTCGCACACAAATGCCTTTCTCATCCTTCAACCTGACAACTACTCTGATCTGAGGAATGCATCAGGAATGAGACCAGAAGCCCATATCAACCTCTTCAGGGAATGAGGACCTAGAAGAAAAGTGCAGCTGAATCTGGAGCTGCAATTGCCCAGAAACACAATCAGAAATGTAATAAATGCTGCTATTACACCTAAAATAATTAACACAAATTCTCTAACTTGTTATATCAAATATACAGAGAGCGTTCAAACTTCAAATTTGTTGAGTGCAATTTAACAACTTACATTTGCTCATCTGCTTTATAATCCTCAAAGTCCCTACTCCCTGGCTCACAGCATGTGAGGTGAGAATGGAGTTAATAATTTGGGGCAGTTCTTTTCTTTTTTTTTGGCGCGATCTCGGCTAACTGCGAGCTCCGCCTTCCGGGTTCACGCCATTCTCCTGCCTCAGCCTCCCGAGTAGCTGGGACTACAGGCGCCTGCCACCATGCCCGGCTAATTTTTTGTATTTTTTTTAGTAGAGACTGGGCTTCACCGTGTTAGCCAGGATAGTCTAGATCTCCTGACCTCGTGATCCGCCCAGCTCAGCCTCCCAAAGTGCTGGGATTACAGGTGTGAGCCACCGCACCCGGCCTGGGGCAGTTCTTTTCAAAATAAATTCGGTGACATTAAACTCACAGTCTGAGTTGTTTCTTTATTGCCAGAAGCCAGAACCTCTGCCCTAAAGTTAGAAATGCCCCGCTGGAGTCAGAGTTGCCAAAATCCAGAGTTCAGACCCAAGACAACTACCCCTCCAAGAATCTAGGGGTGCTGAGCCAGAATCGCCCCCACCAAACTGAGCGAGAACAGCCCAAGCCATCCTCTATACCCAGAGATACGCTGATTAGGCAAATCCCTCATCCCATTCAGGGACGCACAGCCCCAGCCATTATTCCTAAACACTGAGCCAGCGCTCCCCTGCCCTCATCTAGAGATGCACATCCCAAGACTGACACTAAGCTTCGACCCGAGGACGCACAGCGCAAGTCGCTGTCACGAAACGTGAAGATGCACTGTTTTCTCAAACCCAAGGCTGCTACCCAAACCGAGCCCAAGCTCTCCCCATTCCATCCCAGGTAGGTCGCGCCGCTGAACTTCCCCAGCCTACCCCACCCACGAGGACTTATCATTGGTCACCAGTCCCCCTTCCACTTCTCCTACTTCAGTCCACAGGGACGGGTCACAGCTGCACATCCTACACCCCTACTCCTGGCTCTATGCCTCCAAGAGAGGCGCGGTCCAGGCGGGACTCACCCCAGCATTCCAAACAATGTCGCCTGCAGCGTGCGTCCGGTACCACGGCGCATGCGCTAGGAGGCCTACGGACTACAATCCCCAGAAAGCCCCGCGCGCCGCAGTGACAATTCGCAAGGCTACGGAGGTGAAGTCAGGGGTTGGCCGGAAGTCCTTTAACTTCCGTACATTCGTCTAAAATAATGACAATCATAATAACGATAAAATAATGAAATGTTAAATAAATCACTAATGAAATGTTAAATAAATCACTATCAACGATGAAAAGAAAAAGTTTCAATATTTTACTACTTGGAAATGAACACTTTACCATTTTAGTGAAGACTTTTATAGGTTCTTATTTTATAGGCATGTCCTTCAATGTTATAACCACGAAACTTTTCAATTAAAATTCATTTAAATATTTTCCCTCCCCGCCCCTCACCATGTTTTGTTTCTGTTGATGAAGACTCTGGATAATCTACACTTGCGATATAACATAGCCCTGTAATTTGTTTTCTAGACTCAGGAGAAGCAGAAAGAATTAACAACCACTGTCCGAATCCTTAACAGCGGAATTGCAGGAATACTGAGAGCCTCCTAGAAGAGACACAACACAGCATAACAAGAAAACGGGAAGTTTTCAGATTCTTTTTGAAAATTTCCCCTTGTTTGGCCTTAGGCTTTATTTTACTGTATGTTATTGCATTTAAGATTTAAGATTTCTATTAAAGAAAAATTTGGGTACCCTAATGGGGTAAGAAAATTGAATAAGAATTCCATTAGAGGCCCACAGTTTTAGCCTAGAGGAAAGCCCAAATAACGGGTGAGAACAATCTCTCCTAGGTATGGTCACCTGGTTCTGCTGGCAGAGGCTCTGCATGGAATATCTGGCTGGCATTCTCTTTTCCATGCACCCTCAAGCTGTAGGGGTTGTGAGGCAGTTCCAGTCCTGGACTAGACAGGTAAGTGAAGACCCACACCTCTAGGCAATGGGAGGAAATGGTTGAATAATATCCAACTATAGCTTGACATTGCAACTTAGGGCACATAAAGGGACAGTGAAATTCTTATGGCTTATCTCTGTCTTTTGATATTTACATGTTTGATGTTCTTATACGTTGCTCTAAGTTGAAGGATTACTTGATTTAATTTGACATGCTTGAATTTTAACGAGTTCAGGAATATTTTTATTTTTGGCCTAATACAAGGTTAATTTTTCTGACATATGTGTCTATTGGAAAACCATGTGTGTCCTCTATCAGATGGCTATGCATACATTAATGTTTTCACCAAACTTGCTAACTGTGCTATTTAAATTTGCTACATGCTTATTTGTGTGCATACTTAGATTTTTTCATTATGCATCTGTCAATTATTGAAAAGTGCATGTCAAAAAGGCTCCCAGGCTGGGGGTGGTGGTTCACGCCTGTAATCCCAGCACTTTGGGAGGCTTCTTAACTTACTACATTAGTAGCACAAATCCTAGTATAATCTTGATAACCAAATTATACCATAAGAGAACAATAACAACAACAAAAGCCAGAAAACTAAAGAAAAATGTCTCAATGAACAGAACTGCAAAATTTTATGAAAAGCAGCAAACAAAATTCATCAATATATTAAATTTATTACAGTACAACAGTAATACATGGAAATTCATCATGATAACTTTTAGCAATATAATTCATCTTATTAAGAAATATCACTTTGTAAAACATATCACCATGAAAATAAATGTCAATCAACAGGTTGAAAGTAATTGTCTTGTTAATGCATATAACAGAAGATAAAACATCAAAACCTATAAAAATACACAAAAAGTTCATAAATAAGAGGAATACCTAAACAGAAAGAAACAAGGAGTAATAGCAAGGGAAATACAAAAGAATATGCTTATAAGAGGATGAAGAGGCAGGGAGAGGTGGCTCACACCTGTAATCCCAGCACTTTGGAAGGCCAAGGCAGGAGGATCGCTTGAGACCAGGAGTTTGAGACAAGCCTGGGCGACATAGTGAGACCTCGACTGTACAAAAAAATTTAAAAGGAAATTAACCAGGTGCAGTGGTGCACACCTGTAGTTTCAGCTACTCAAGAGGCTGAGGATCGCTTGAGGCTCTGATCCCACCATTGCACTAAAGCCTGGGTGACAGGGTGAGATCCTGTCTCAAAAAAAAACCAGGATGGCCAATATCTTCTACCTGGAAAAATTCACAGTAATATAATGCCATAATTGTTCACCTGATGGAAAAAAATTAAAAATTAAAAGGATTAATAAGAGCCAGTTTTTGTGGGTTTTTTCGAGCTGGAGTCTTGCTCTGTCACCAAGTCTGGAGTACAGTGGCATGTGATCTTGGCTCACTGCAACCTCCGCCTCCCAGGTTCAGGTGATTATCCTGCCTCAGTCTCCCAAGTAGCTGGGATTACAGGCGTCTGCCACCATGCTCCACTAATTGTTGTATTTTTAGTAGAGACAGGGTTTTACCATGTTGGCCAGGCCGGTCTTGAACTCCTGACCTCAAGTGATCTTCCTGCCTTGCCTCCCAAAGTAACAGCCAGTTTTATTATGTGCTTGAGGAGATGAACATCTCATCTACTCTGGTTAGAGTATAAGTTGGTTCAGCCTTTTAAAAGAAAATTCCTAAACCAGGCACAGTGGCTCATGCCTGTAATCCCAGCGTTCGGGAGGCCGAGGCAGGTGAATCACCCAAGGTCAGGAGTTCGAGACCACCCTAACCAACATGGAGAAACCCCATCTCTACTAAAAATACAAAATTAGCCAGGTGTGGTGGCGCATGCCTGTAATCCCAGCTACTCAGGAGGCTGAGGCAGGAGAATTGCTTGAACCTGGGAGGCAGAGGTTGCAGTGAGCCAAGATCGTGCCACTACACACCAGCTGGGGCAACAAGAGTGAAACTCTGTCTCAAATAATAATAATAATAATAATAATAAATAAATTGTAAAAAGTAAAAATAAAAAATGAAAGAAAATTCCTTTTTAATTATTAAATTTACGATTTCTAGGGAACGATCCTACAGAAATACACATTTATAGGAATATGTAAAAAAGCAGTTCACTGCAGAATTATTAAGAGAAAAAAGTAGATGTTCACCAATAGCAGTTTATTAACCTAAGATACCCATTGTATGAAATGTTATGCACAGTGAAAAATATTAAGGTAATTTACATATATGAACATGGAAAGCTCTCCGAGGCAATGTAAAAAACCAAACCAAAACAAGATGCAGAATAGATAGTCAATATGACAGCACTTAAGTAAAAACAAACACACAAACCCCAAACTCTGTTCCTAATATGGGTATAAATATTTAGAAATATAATACACAAATATGGGTATAAATATTTAGAAACCGATCTGAAACAACTAAGGTGAAATCGTTAATAATGGTAATCTGGGGAGACAAATGAAAGTAACAAGAGAGAGGAGGTTGATATAGCAATGGGACTTTCATTTTAACTTAAAAAAATTAAAACATAAGGAAACATCTTAAACATACATGTAATTTGCAATAGCAAAAAGAGAAATGAAGTCCTAGAAATATGCAGACATTTAAAAAAACACTAGTGATGTGAAGTCAATATCCTCAGCAGACTAACCCAGGAACAGAAAACCAAACACCACACATTCTCACTCCTAGTGGGAGCTGAAAAATGAGAACACATGGACACAGGAAGGGGAACAACACACATTGGGGCCTGTCATGGGGTGGGGTTGTGGGAGGGAGAGCATTAAGAAAAATAGCTAATGCATCCTGGGCTTAATACCTAGGTGATGGGTTGGTAGGTGCAGCAAACCTCCATGGCACACGTTAACCTATGTAACAAATCTGTACATATACCCCAGAACTTAAAAACAAAACAAACAAACAACAAAAAAACCCAAAAATGAAACACTAGTGGCAAAATAAACAAAGTCTCAAATTGAAAAAGGGGCAGACCAATTTCTGGTTCAAATTCTGGTTCTCAACCCAGGTGCCATAAAGTAAAGACAAATAATTTGATTACATATTGCAATTAAGACCTACAGCAAATAACTAGAAAAGTTATTCTCAACACAAATGACTGTTATTAGCTAATTTCATGAAGAGGAAGTGGTCACAATACAATGAAGTGGGGGGAAATGAACACTTGAAAAATGGGTGAACAGCTAAGCCTGGTGCTGTGTGCCTGTGCTCCCAGCTACTCAAGAGGCTGATGCAGGGGAATTGTTTGAGCCCAGGGATTGGAGATTGCAGTGAGTTATGATTGGGCCACTACAGTTCAGCCTGGGTGACACAGCAAGACCTTGTCTCTACACTTTTTTTTTTTTTTTGAGATGGAGTCTAGCTCTGTAATCAGGCTGGAGTGCAATGGCGCCATCACGGCTCACTGCAACCTCTGCCTCCTGGCTTCAAGCAATTCTTTGGCCTCAACCTCCTGAATTACTAGGATTATGAGGCACGTGCCACCACGCCTGGCTAAATTTTATATTTTTAGTAGAAACAGGGTTTCACCATATTGGCCAGGATGGTCTCGATCTCCTGACCTCATGATCTGCCAGCTTCGGCCTCCCAAAGTGCTGTGATTACAGGCGTGAGACACTGCACTCGGCCTAAAATTTTTTTTTAATTAAAACTTAAATAATTAAAAATGGGTGAAAGGCTTGACAAGTCAGTGAAATGAAAATGACAAAAGACATCAACTATGACCACCTTGATTGTTAGCAATGAGATGAAAACCAACATCCTTTTTATATATCAAGTTGACAAAGATTCAACATGTTTATTATAAATCACGTGAACCTCAATACTGTGAGAAAATAGATAGTTTTACATTTTAGGTTCAGTGAACAAAGAAAAACGGTTTTTCAACCGCTCTCACATCACACGAATCAACACAGAAGATTTCTGTGACGACATGTATGGGGATTTCTCCCAGTCAGTCAAGCACACAATCCATTCTGCTATGGACACCAGCTGGGTATATTCTAATTCATTTATGACACTATGTACCTGGATATAGCATTAGATTACACAGGGCTCAGTTCCGCAAGACCGGCCTCCCACTCTCATAACAATGGCAAACCCTACGTTGTTTACCTGTGCTTCTGACCGACTGGCTACCAATCAGGTTTCCACCACTCCCTGTTTGCTAGAACAGCTCACAGCACGCAGGGAAACACTTACGTTTACCATTTTACTATAAAGGATATTGCAAAAAATTCAGAAAAACGATTCATGGGGCTCCGCATGGGTGGAGGGGCACAGTACGTTCCAGGAAGTTTTATCCAGAAGGTCTCTAAACCCAGTCCTTTTGGGTTTTTATGGAGGCTTCATTACTTAGGCATGATGGGTTAAACCATAGGCTATTGGTGATCAGCTCAACCTCAGGCTCTCAACCCTCCCTGGAAATTGGGATTGGGGCATTGCCATTCTCAGTCTGAGTGATAGGATTTACACAAACGGAATTTTAAAACAGATTAGCGTAACTGAAAACTTAATTAGATGATTGAATTATCTGGAACCACACCTTGATATTCCTAACTCAATCACCTTCATCCATGAATGCTCCACCCAACTGGCCCTGAAGTCTCTAGATGGTTCCAGAGCAGAAGAATGTTTATACAACGCATATATCCACTTTTTCTTAAAAGTCTTTTCGCTTACACGGGTAATTCTTAAATTGCCATGCATCATGGTCGGGGGGAGGGCTTGTTACAACACAGATCTGTGGATCTCCGGGGATTGAGGGTTGCAAGGATGCTGCTGGTCTCAAAACCACAGTGTCAGAACCACAGCACTAGATGGTTTTCAGTGTTTAAGTGCATGTAATTCATAGTATATTTGGCCAATAAAACTTGAAGTTCTTAGATGGTCTCAAATACGTGACATGACATCAAATCAGGAGAGCAATTTCCTACGAGGTGGAGCCTGGGAAAGTTGGGGGAGACTCATGGAAAGGAGGAGTGAAGCTCCGCCCTTTCCGCTGACAGGCTGCGCCCAAGGCTACTTAAACCCGCCCTGGCGGGCCTGTGCTCAGATCTTCGCAGAGGAGAGCAGCCATCGGAGCGTTTTGCTGTCTCTGCGTGGACTTGGAGCTTACAGCGTCTTGCGACTTGGAAGCGGATTCAGACGACAGGACAGAACACTTGGGTAAGTGAATCTCTGTCTATCTCACTGGTTTGTTTATTTCCATTTTCTTAACGAGCACATACCTCATACCACACACACACACACACACACACACACACACACACACACTCTCTCTCTCTCTCTCTCTCCTTTATTCTGGGGGTCAGAAAATTGGTAGGGGCCCTGGGAGCTGCANCCCCCAGAAACTCACAGGTCTCAGGAGATTATGAGCGGTCCCCCAGCCCTGACTCCTCAAGATTCATGCCTGCCTCTCCCAGCTTCTCCCTCTCCCCTCCCAGAAACTCAGACCCAAGGAGCAGCTCCTCACCAGGGATGTGGAAGTACCCTTCATCATCCCTCAGGACTTCACCACACTCACATCCATCATCAGCGGAATTTCACAACTTTACATTTCCCCTGGCTAACCAAGCAGGACAATCACTGATGTCATTGTGCTCTCCCGTGTCCTCCTCTGGAGATTCTTCACAGTCACACCGTTCCTCAATAATATACCATATGTTCTTACTGCCATCATCCAGCAGCTCACCCCCAGCCATCAGTGACTCTCCTGTCTGTTCCAGCTCCTCTCCAACTACGCCCAGATTTCAGGGGGAGTCAGCCTCGCACACCCCAGAATCACCTACAAACTCACACAGCTCAGTGAGATCCTCCTCAGTCTCTCTCATGTCTTCACCCACAGCGCTCAGGCACTCTTCTGTCTCTGTCAGCTACTCTCCAACCCTCTCTAGATTTCAGCTGGAGGCAGTTCCAGGCACTCAGGCCTCACCACCAAATTCACCAGTTTCACTGAATTACTCCACAGTCTCTCTCATGTCTTTATCCCCAGGCCACAGGGACTCTTCTGTCTCTCTCAGCTGCTCTCCAGCCACGCCCAGATTTCAGCTGGAGTCAGTTCCAGGCAGCGAGGGATCACCTACAAACCCACCAATTTCACTCAGTTACTCCACAATCTCTCTCACGTCTTTATCCCCAGGCCACAGGGACTCTTCTGTCTCTCTCAGCTACTCTCCAACCACGCCAAGATTTCAGCAAGAGTCAGTGCCAGACAGCCAGGAATCACCTACAAACTCACACACCTCACTGAGATATTCCCCGGTCTCGCTCATGTCTTCACCCCCAGCCCACAGGGACTCTCTTATCTGTCCCAGCAGCTCTCCAACCATGCCCAGATTTCAGCTAGAGTCAGTTCCAGGTACCCAGGAATCACCTACAAACTCACCAATTTCATTGAGTTACTCCCCAGTCTCTCTCATGTCTTTATCCCCAGACCACAGGGACTCTCCTGTCTCTCTCAGCTACTCTCCAACCACACCCAGATTTCAGCTGAAGTCAGTTCCAGGCACCCAGGAAACACCTACAAACTCACACACCTCACTGAGATATTCCCCAGTCTCTCTCAGGTCTTCACCCCCAGCCCATAGGGACTCTCCTGTCTGTCCCAGCAGCTCTCCAACCACGCCCAGATTTCATCTGGAGTCAGTGCCAGACAGCCAGGAATCACCTACAAACTCACACACCTCACTGAGATATTCCCCAGTCTCTCTCATGTCTTCACCCCCAGCCCTCTCGGACTCTCCCGTCTGTCCCAGCTACTCTCCAACCATACCCAGATTTCAGCAGGAGGCAGTCTCCTACCCCCAGGAATCACCTACAGACTCACAGACCTCACTGAGATCCTCCCCCAATTCTTTCACCTCTTCACCCCCAGGCTTCAGGGACTCTCCGGTGTCTCCCAGCTTCTCTCCCGCCTTCCCCAGATTTCTGCAGCAGTCAGCCCCAGGCACCCAGGTGAACCCGAGAAACTCACAGGCCTCACGAGATTATTTCCCTATGATCTGTGTCTATACAGGGATGGCTCCCACGTATCCCTCAGTGACCCCGAACCCATCTCCATGTACACTCAGACACTCCCAGGGCCTGACAGCTACTCCCTGTTATTGTCCTTCAGTTCGAAGGCCTGGCCAATCTACTAGCCAACATGACGCAGTTACCTGGCCATTTCTCCACATTTCTGGTGAGGGCCCCACACCCAGCCGCAGAAGAGCCCCTCCTGCATTCCATCCTCACACACAGGCCTGTCCATCTACTTGCTACTGTCACACTCTTGCCAGCAGAAGAGGCTCCTCTAACGGCCGATATCACCACCCAGACTATCATCGCCCCACAGCTGTGCAGCGGGACCCTCCTGCTTGCCGACGTGGCTGCCAGCGTCCATACTGACACCAACCTCTAGCACGTCAGCGTCCCTGCGGGAGACAATACCGCTGACATGGCTAGCATGACTGTGCTACATGGCAGTGACATTGTTGATGTAAGCCTCCCACATAGCTGGGACCACAGGTGCTTACCTCCACAATGGGCTATTTTTTTTTTTTTTTTTTAATTTTAGAGTTGGGGTTTCACCATGTCACCCAGGCTGGTCTAAATCTGCTGGGTTCAAGTGATCTTCCTGCCTCAACCTCCCAGTGTGCTGAGATGACTGGCATAAGCCTCCATAAGCCTTTTATTCTTTTTGATGCTATTGTTAGTAGAATTATTTGCTACATTTCATTTTCAAATTGTTCATTGTGATTGTATGGAAATTTAATGGATTTTCGAATATTAAGCTTGTATCCTGAAACCTGGCTGGACTCATGTATTAGTTCTAATAGATCATTTAATGCATTCCTTAAGATTTTCTATATTCAGGATAATGTCTTTGAGAAACAGAATCTTTTTGTTTACTTAATCCTTTGTTATCTGGATGATTTTTATTGCCTAATTTTCCTGGTTAGAAATTCTGGTAAAATCTTGACTAAATATGGCAAGAGTAGACATCTTTGTCTTTTTTTAAAACTAATTGTTCATAATTGTCATTTATCCTAGAGACTGGCTCTCTTTTGTTGCTTCGGCTGGTCTCAACCTGCTCGGCTCAAGCGATTCTCCCAAGTAGTGGGATTATGGGCATGAGCCACTGCACCCGGCCCTTTGGCTTGTTTGTGATGTCAGGTGGAAAGCATTTAATATTTTGCCATTAAACATGATGTTTGCTGTGGGGTTCTGGTGGATGTTCTTTACCGGGTTAAAGACGTTTTCTTAGTTTCCAGAATCTTTCTATCATGAATGATGTTGGATTTTGTCAAATGCTCTTTTGTGTCTATTGAAATTATCATGTGGTTTTTGTGTTGTAATAATCTAGTATATGTATTTTACATTCAGGTCTCAAAAACTCTCTTTCAGGATTCATATTTTAGTCATGATGGAAATGTTTGTGTTTTACTGTTTACAGATATTCTTTTATTTGACCTTGCAGTCCACACATATTTGAAACATGCAAACATTTAGTTTTCCTTCTATTTCAAATATTTAAATGTGAGAAACCATTTTTTTGTTTCAGTAACACCAGTTTTCCCCTTCCCCTTCCTTCCTTCTCTCCTTTCTTCCTTTCTTTCTTCCTTCTTTCCTTCCTTCCTTGCTTCTTTCCTTTCTTCCTTCCTTCCTTCCTTCTATTTCTCTCTTGCTGCTTCTGCCCTCTCTCTTTTATATTCATTGTGTGCATCCTACTAATATTGCAAGGTTTTCTTCCTGTGTTTTGTTCGAAAATCCTCGACAGTTGCAGGAAAATTGTGTTATTGTTTTTATTTACTGGTATCTCTCTTTCATGGTTCTCCAATTGTAAACATCTGTTGGTTTCTCTGAAGTCACTAAGTATTTATTACTTCAGTACACGTGTTTTTCTTTTTACAGCTATTTCTGGAGTATAGGGTTACATACTGATAAACCTAGTGTACTCGAAAATCTATTTAATATCCAAAAAAACCCATCATAAAGTTTAATCATAAATCAAACCATCGTAAGTCATGGTTTGTCCATGGATATGGGTTTCATCAATTCCATTGTATTCAATAATGCTGTACACCTTTAACAATGGCAAACTGATATGATTTATAGCATTTAAAAAATCAGTTATTAGAGGGATCCCACATAATATTTTGTCATTTATATGAGGGAGGATGAGGGCTGAAAGTTCATCTTGCGTCTTTGAACAGATTCATGGGCCCACATTTTATAGGGATTGGTCCTCAGTTCTCCATGATTCCATGGAGAAAGTGATATTCAAGTTGGGTCATGAATTCTGAGTAATAGTTCAAAAACAAAGGAGAGGATAGACAGAAGAACAATAGCGACAAAGTCAGAGACTTGTAAAAATGGAAGACGGCTGGAAACTAGGACAGTTCATATCCAAGCAAAAAGAGGTAGGTTTGTAACCAAATGCCTGGAGGCTTTGGATGCCGTGGAGCCCTTGACAGTTTTTGAGAATGTATCAAAACAATTAAATAGTCTATTTGGGAGAGAGTCCTGGAACTTCTACGATGTAAGTTTTGAACAATAATGAGAATGGAGAAATAAGGAAATGTGTTATCACTCTACTTGAAACTTCTTGTCATGGCACAGAAAAAGACATGTCTATCTTTAGACATGTCTGTTCTATCTTGGAAACAGAATTGTATCCCAGAATATATCTAATTATATAGAATAATGTGGTAAGTGATCAAAATAGTATTTCATTCTACAGGGACAGAATACAGTTTTCAGGATATAATGTTGACAAAACTCGACAAACATTTGGAGAATTAGAAAACATGATCTTCCTTTCATACTACACACAGGGATTAAAAACAATAGATGCCTTAGAAGTGAATATAGACATGTGTTTATTGGGAGTCAGGGTAAGGAAAGTCTTTATGATCCTACAGGAATATACAGAATCTAGAATAAAAAGATACAAATTTGGACAAATCAAGGTGTTTTTAATTTAAATTTCTTTAAAGTTCTTTACAAAGGATAGAAAAGGAAAATTCACCACCATTGATATATCGACGCCTGTTCAACATTTCCATGATCAAGGAAATGCAGTCAATAATTAGTCAGCATGTTTAGTTTATCACGTAGTGATAAAATTAAGAAAATGATTATTTCTGGTTTACACTGAAATTGGAAGTATAAGTTTCCTGGAGGATAAGGTAGTATGGAATCTAAAAACTAAATGATCCTAGGCAACCATTACAAATGATTTCAGTATGCAGTGAAAAACCATCTACAATATATGATCTGTGAATGAAAAAAATGGTTACAAGCTCTTATGGGCCATTTGGGAAAGGGGATTTAAAAAGAAAATGTATATAGACTCACAAACATCAGAAAATAAATAAGCCAAGATTTTAATAGTGTGTTCACGTGTGCTAGGATTACAGAAGTCTTTAAATTCGTTAGAATTTTCTTCTTTCTTTATATTGAATGTGCATACCTTTTGAAATAAACCTTTAAAAATAATTTACACCAAAACAACCAGTAATACTGCATATCCAATGGTGATGGATATGGATTTTTTGAGAATATTGTAAGGTTTTCTTCAACACGAATACCTCAGGAGTAAGGAAAGATGTTCTAAAAACAGAAGAAATTAGCCGGGTGCCTGTAATCCCAGCTACTTGGGAGGCCAAGGCAGGAGAGTCGCTTGAACCCAGGAGGCAGAGGTTGCAGTGAGCCGAGATCGTGCCACTGCACTGTAGTCTGGGCGACAGAGCGAGGCTGCGTCTGAAAAAAAAAAAAAAAAGAAAGAAAGAAAGAAAAAAAGAAAGAAAGGTGGGGTGGTGCAGAAACCCGACCATAGGACACCATGCAGGGACAGCTCTCCTTGCTGGGCAGTGGGCGGAACTCGAGGGGGCGTGCATTTATGGCCCTATCTTGACCCTAATTCAGACCGCGCGCCCCCCTCCCTGGCCCCCGCCACTGAGGGTTCTGGGAAATGTCCGACAGTCTGGAGTCATTCACTTCCGCTTCCGTCGGGCATCCCACTGAGCTCCTCTCAGACAACGGTTAGGTGTATGAGGAGGTGGGTCTCGGTGGGGGTCTTCTCTCTGTTCTCAATTATGATTGATTATCTAGGACTTGCAGGAAGGGGTGGCCTGTGGTGCAGAATCAGAGCCAGGGAATTTCCAGAAGCTTGGCCTGGCCAAGAAGGGGTTTCAGGAGGCCAAGGCACTGAGCATCCTGGCCTGGGGCATTGGGCCGGGCCCAGTTGGGCAGCTGTGGCTTTGAGATGCCATCTCTCAGCGTGGGAGACTCCAGTCACGGCAGTCTCAGATCCATGATCAATTCTCTCAGGGTAGTTGCCCACCCATATCTGTACTAATTTAAGAGTTTTGGGACCGTGAAGTCATTTTTGTAAAGAGCTACAGAAGTTGATTCCTTGTGTTCTCTTTTTATTCTTTTGAAATTTACTAAGCATTGTGTTAAGTTGTGAGAGATGGTTTTTTTTTTTTTTTTTTTTTTTTTTTGAGACGGAGTCTCGCTCTGTCGCCCAGGCTGGAATGCAGTGGCCGGATCTCAGCTCACTGCAAGCTCCGCCTCCCGGGTTCACGCCATTCTCCTGCCTCAGCCTCCCGAGGTGCCCACCACCTCGCCCGGCTAATTTTTTTATTTTTTAGTAGAGACGGGGTTTCACCGAGTTAGCCAGGATGGTCTCGATCTCCTGACCTCGTGATCCGCCCGTCTCGGCCTCCCAAAGTGCTGGGATTACAGGCTTGAGCCACCGCACCCGGCCGGTTTTCTTTTTTTAATTTTTTTCTTTTTTTTTTTTTCTCAGACAGAGTCTCACTCTTGCCCAGACTGGAGTGCAGTGGTGTGATCTCGGGTCACTGCAACCTTCCACCTCCTGGGTTCAAGCAATTCTCCTGCCTCAGCTTCTTGAGTACCTGGGATTACAAGCATGCGCCACCACGTCCAGCTAATTTTTTGTATATGTTTGTTTGTTTTTTTTTTTTTTGTATATTTTGTATAGTTAGTATACAACTATACTGGTTTCACCATACTGGTCAGGCTGGTCTGGAACTCCTGACCTTGTGATCCACCCACCTCGGCCTCCCAAAGTGCTGAGATTACAGGTATGAGCCACTGCCCCCCGCCGAGAGATGGTTTTCTGTATTGTTGCTGGCTCTGCTTTTGTAGCCATCTAGGCACACACAGGCAGAATTCCACTCTTAAGTGCCACACAGCGTAAGAGAGTCACGGCTCTGAGTTCACGTTTTGAGTTTGTGGGTTAATTCTCATTGTCGCCTGAAAGGTGTTGCATTGGACAGCAACAATGGTGTGGCCCTTTGTCCCTGAGTCCTGTAGGGAGGGAGGTCACTTTCCTTTTTGATGGGCTTGTTATTTCTTGTAAGTTTAACTTCCTTGAAGATTCTGGATATTAGACCCTTGTCAGACGGGTAGCTTGCAACAATTTTCTCCCATTCTGTAGGTTGCCTGATCACTCTGTTGATGGTTTCTTCTGCTGTGCAGAAGCTCTTTGATTTGATTAGATCCCATTTGTCAGTTTTGGCTTTTGTTGCAATTGCTATTGGTGTTTTAGTCATGAAGTCTTTGCCCATGCCCATGTCCTGAATAGTATTGCCTAGGTTTATTTCTAGGGTTTTTATGGTTTGGGGTTTTACATTTAAGTCTTTAACCAATCTTGAGTTAATTTTTGTATAAGGTGTAAGGAAGGGTTTCAGTTTCTATTTTCTGCACATGGCTAGCCAGTTTTCCCAGCATCATTTATGAAATTGGGATCTTTTCCCCATTGCTTGTTTTTGTCAGGTTTGTCGAAGGTCAGATGGTTGTAGATGTGTGGTGTTATTTTTGAGGTCTCTGTTCTGTCCCATTGGTCTATATATCTGTTTTGGTGTCAATACCATGCTGTTTTGGTTACTGTAGCCTTATAGTAGTATAGTTTGAAGTCAGGTAGTGTGATGCCTCCTCTAGCTTTGTTCTTTTTGCTTAGGATTGTCTTGGCTCTACGGGCTCTTTTTTGGTTCCATATGAAATTTAAAGTAGTTTTTTCTAATTCTGCGAAGAAAGTCACTGGTAGCTTGATGGGGATAGCACTGAATCTATCAATTACTTTGGGCAGGATGGTGGTGGCCATTTTCATATTGATTCTTCCTATCCATGAGCATGGAGTGTTCTTCCATTTGTTTGTGTCCTCTCTTATTTCCTCGGGCAGTTGTTTGTAGTGCTCCTTGAAGAGGTCCTTCACATCCCTTGTGAGTGGTATTCCCAGGTATTTTATTCTCTTTGTAGCAACTGTGAATGGGAATTCACTCATGGTTTGACTCTCTGCTTGTCTATTGGTGGTTTATAGGAATACTTGTGAATTTTGCACATTGATTTTTTATCAGCTTAAGGAGTTTTTGGGCTGAGATGATGGAGTTTCCTAAATACACAGTTATGCTGTATGCAAACAGAAACAATTTGCTTCCTCTCTTCCTATTTGAATATGCTTTGTTTGTTTCTCTTGCCTGATTGCCCCAGCCAGAACTTCCAATACTATATTGAATAGGAGTGGTGAGAGAGGGCATCCTTGTCTTGTGCTGGTTTTCAGAAGGAATTCTTCCAGCTTTTCTCATTTCATGTGATATTGGCTATGGGTTTGTCATTAATATATCTTATTATTTTGAGATGTGTTCCATCCATATCTATTTTATTGAGAGTCTTTTTTAGCATGAAGGGATATTGAATTTTATCAAAGGCCTTTCTGCATCTATTGAGATAATCCTGTGGTTTTTGTCATTGGTTCTGTTTATGTGATGGATTATGTTTATTGATTTGCGTATGTTGAACCAGACTTGCATCCCAGGGATAAATCCGACTTGATTGTGGTTGATAAGCTTTTCGATATGCTGCTGAATTTAGTTTGCCAATATTTTATGGAGGATGTCCACATTGATGTTCATCAGCGATATTGGCCTGAAATTTTCTTTTCTTGTTGTATCTCTGCCAGATTTTGCTATGAGGATGATGCTGGCCTCATAATATGAGTTACAGAGGAATCCCTCCTTTTCTATTGTTTGGAATAGTTTCAGCAGCAATGGTACCAGCTTCTCTTTGTAGAATTCAGTAGAATTCGGCTGTGAATACATCTGGTCCTGGGCTTTTTTGGTTGGTATAGTATTAATTACTGCCTTAATTTCAAAAATTGTTATTGGTCTACTCAGAGATTTGACTTCTTCCTGGTTTATTCTTGGGAGGGTGTATGCGTCCAGGAATTTATCCATTTCTTCTAGATTTTCTAGTTTACTTGTGTAGAGGTATTTGTAATATCCCCTGATGGTAGTTTGCATTTCTGTGGGATTAGTGGTGATACCCTGTTTATAAATTTTTTATTGTGTCTATTTGATTCTTCTTTCTTTTCTTCTTCATTATTCTAGCTAGTGGTCCATGTAATTTTGTTAATCTTTTCCAAACACCAGGTTCTGGATTCACTGATTTTTTTTAAAAGGGTGTTTCATCTCAGTATCTACTTCAGTTCTGCTCTGATCTTAGTTATTTCTTGCCTTCTGCTAGCTTTTGAATTTGTTTGCTCTTCTCTGGTTCTTTTAATTGTGATGTTAAGGTGTTGATTTTAGATCTTTTGTGCTTTCTGTTGTGGGCATTTAGTGCTATAAATTTCCCTCTTAACACTGCTTTAGCTGTGTTCCAGAGATTCTGGTATGTTATCTCATCATTCTCATTGGTTTCAAAGAAGTACTTTATTTTTGCCTCAACTTCTCCTACTCCAGTCGACCAGGCAGGGTCACAGCTGCATTCCCTCCAACCCTAGTACTTTTATATATATGACTTTATTTGCCAATGGGATCTTTGCAGATGTAATCGAGTTAAAAGGAAATCACACTGGATTAAGGTAGGTGCTAATCCAATGATTTGTATCCTGAAAAGTGGAAAGTGTGGACACAGACACACTCAGATGGCCATGTGAAGATGCAGGCAGAAATTGGAGCAGTGCAAGTCAAAAAAACGCCAAAGATTGCTGTCAGCCAAGGCTAGGAAGAAGCAATGAAGGATTCTTCTCTAAAGCTTTAAGACAAAACATGGCCTTGCTGACAATTGATTTCAGACTTCTGTCCTCCAGAACTGTGAGAGAGAGAACCTCTGTTGTTTGAAGCCACCTAGTTTCTGGTAGTTTATTACAGCAGCTCAAGAAAATGAACACGGTTTTCAAACACACATTAAAAAGCTGGGAGAAACTAAAATGAACAAAATAGAGACCACACCTGAGAGCTCAAGAATCTTCTTCTGTGGGATATGGCAAAAGTGACCAATTATTCGCTCCTGACAATGTGACATTGTAACCCCTTATTTCTTCAAGAAGTGAAATCTATTCCCCCTTCCTTGAACTTATGCTGGCCTTGTGACTTGTTTTATCCAACAGAATGCACACCTCTGCTCAGCCTCTTGCTCCATGGTGACTGCTATGACCTTGTGAGCTTGTGGTCTGCCAGAAGATGAGACAATTTGGAGCAGACATCCCAGCGGAGGCAACCACCCCACCCCAAGACAACCATGCCCCTGCTGATGCAGTTGACCAGGGATACATGAGTTGACTTATATGCAGAGTCAACTTACAAGTGGACTCAGATGCATGAATGAGGCTTGCTGAGCCCCTGCAAAACTGCTGATTCATGATCATGAGTTCGACACATGATAGTTCTTAAAGGTAATAGAAAACATATCCAACAACAGCGACAATATAGGTCACATTCATTGACCATATGCAATCAAATTAACAAAATAAACAGACAAACAAAAAAAGTGCTTCTGTAAATTATTTATCAACCTGAAGACTGAAAGGAACCACAGGACACCTTTTAAATGCAGGCTTGGATTAAGTAGGAAATCAAAGGAATAGGTGTATTTATTTGAAAAGAAACAGAGGTAGTACATAGCCAGGACAGTAGGAGGCAGTTGAAGGAAGGAGGACAGTAGGAGGCATACTCAAAGGAAGACTTGTAACTTTTGTTGATTTCATGAAAACAAGAGTGAAAATAAATTCACTTATCTCCCACTACAAGAAACTGGTAATAACAAGGGTAACTAACATGCACTGAGAGTTTGTATGTTCTCAGTGTTTCAGCTATTTCACTTATGCCATCCTACAATACAGGCATTATTGTCATTTTACTGATGAGGACACTGAGGCATAGTATCTACTAAACAATCTAGTACAATAAACTGCGAGGAAGCTTCCAGAGCTCATGCTCTTAACACTGAACTATGTCTCAGATAAAGAACAGCAAAGCCAAGCCAGAGCAAGCAGAAAGCAGATAATAATAATAAAATAACAGAAGTGAATGAAATGGAGAATATAATTTTCAAGAAATGTATAAAGCACCAAAACATGTTTGACAAGCTAAATAAAACATAATTGCTAAATAAATGCTAAATAAAACAAAAACCTCAGAAGTCTAAGGTTAGTGCCCAAATAGGCAATATATTCTGAATGTTCTTTTTTTTTTTTTTTTTTTTTTT